>NW_024756349.1:850000-987500 GCF_018991925.1 Homarus americanus
CAACATTCCTACCATCTCCAACATTGCACCAACGCCAACACTAAACCCTCACCAACACTGCATCATCACCAAAACTGCACCACCCCAACACTGCACACTCACCAACACTCCAACACAGGTGTCGTATCTTCAACCAATATGAACAGGAAACTCATTTACGGCTTCCTGTACGTGAGGTATAGAGAGAGAGAGAGGGAGAGAGAGAGAGAAGGAGAGAGAGAGAGAGAGAGAGGAAGGAGAGAGAGAGAGAGAGAGAGAGAGAGAGAGAGAGAGAGAGAGAGAGAGAGGAGAGAGGAGAGAGAGAGAGAGAGAGAGAGAGAGAAAGGGACACACACGCACACACAGAGGTCGTTTGTTGGAAGAAAAAGAGAGAGGGTGAGAGAGAGAGAGAGAGAGAGAGAGTAGGAGTTAATGGAGAGCGGAAGAAAAATGGGAAATATAGCTTTAGGAGGAAATGGAAAGGATAAAGGAAAAGAGAAGAAGGAGAAGGTTGAGAGAGTAAGAGGGCAGGGAGAGAGAGAGAGAGAGAGAGAGAGAAGGGGGGGGAAGGGGTTGACATAAGGTAGATTTTCGACAATAAAAATAGTCACACAGGTATTGGTAGTGGTGGTGCTGGTAGTGTGCAGTGTTAGTAGTGTTGGTAGCGGTGTTGGTAGTGGTGTTGGTCGTGGTGGTAGGTAGTGCTGGTAGTGGTGGTTTTGGCAGTGGGTCGTGGTAGTGGCAGTGATGTGGCCCAGTAGTGGTGCTGGTCGGTGGTGGTTCGGTAGGTAGGTGTTGGTCGGTAGTGGTGGTCGGTGGTGGTCGTAGTGGTAGTAGTGGTGGTGGTGGTGGTGGGAGTGGTGGTGGTGAGTGGTGGTATCGTGGTGGTCGTAGTGGTGGTGGTGGTAGTGGTAGTGGTAGGTAGTGGTGGTGGTGGTGGTGGTGGTCGGGTAGTGGTGGTGGTGGTCGTCGGTAGTGGTGGCGTGTAGTGGTGGTGGTAGTGGTAGTGGTAGTGGAGTGGTGGTGGTGTGTGTGGTGGTGGTAGTGGTGGTGGTGGTGTGGTGTGGTAGTGGTGTAGTGGTAGTGGTGGTGGTGGTGGTGGTGGTGGTGGTGGTGGTCGGTGGTGGTCGGGTAGTGGTGGTGGAGGAGTGGTAGGTGGTGGTTGGTAGTGGTAGTGGTACGGGTAGTGGTGGTGGTCGGTAGTGGTAGTGGTAGTGGTAGTGGTGGTGGTAGTGGTGGTGGTAGTGGTGGTGGTGGTGGTGTGTGGTGGTGGTCGGTAGGTGGTGGTGGTGGTAGTGGTGGTGGTAGTGGTGGTGGTGGTGGTCGGTGGTGGGTAGTGGTGGTGGTCGTGGTGGTGGTAGTGGTAGTGTAGTGGTGTGGTGGTGGTGTGGTGGTAGTGGTGGTGGTCGTGGTAGTAGTGGTAGTGGTGGTGGTGGTAGTGGTAGTGGTAGTGGCAGTGGTAGTGGTGGTGGTAGTGGTGGTGGTCGTGGTGTGGTGGTCGTGGTGGGGTTGGTGTGTGGTTAGCATACAATGTTTGTCTTGTGTGTGTTTGTCTTGTATGTGTGTGTTGTTGTTGTTGTTGTTGTTGTTGTTGTTGTTGTTCTGATCAAAACGGGGACTTAATTAAAACCGCTGTCTGTCTGTCTGTCTGTCTATGTGTCGTTCTCCCTTAATTTATCTATATATCGATCTTCAATTCCCTTTCTCTATTTCTATCAATTCTTTCTTTATTCAGGTAGTGTTATGTACTTACTTATATACTTAGAACACACCTGTCAAACACCTGCTTTACTACCATACACACCTGTCTTACATCTGCATCACTAACACACACACACACACACTGTCTGTATTGAAGAGATTATTTTCCCAATGGTTCCAAAAAAATGTTTTGTCTTTGGCATAAATGTAGACAGTGATGGCTGCTCCCGACGATTGGCTATCAGCATGAGGGGTAGGGGAGGGTAGAGGAGGGGGGAAAGGGTAGGAGGGGGGAAAGGGTAGGAGGGGGGTAGGAGTAGGAGGGGGAGGCTCATTCATCCAAATAGAGTAGTGTAGCAATAAAACTGACCATCAAGTGAAAAAAAAATACTCCCAGTGTTGGTAAATTACAGATTCTTGTCTACGTAGAAATTAAATAGAGATAATCAGTTATGACATAACTGGTAGAAAATCACCTTATTACGTCGTTACTATAAGAGCGATTATATGTATACGAATAATAATAATACTAACTGGGAAGTAAAAACAGAAAAGGGAATTGAACAATGATTATATTTTTTGCGACTAAATATAATCTCAGAAAATAGCAAGAAAATAGCAAAGTGTTTAAAAAAAGGATTGTAGTGTATGAAATAAACTTCACAAAACAAGATTATTAAAACCGACCACAACTTGACCTTTAAAAAGACATTGAAACATTAAAAAAAACAGAAGACTAAAAGAAAAAAGACTGAAACTTTTAAAACTTTTACCTCAGAGAAACCAACAAATTTGTACCACATACTTTAGACACCTCAGAACACAACACAATCGTTAGCAATAGGAACTAGGAGTGCTAAAACTATTATAGAGATGAACTAGTAAGCTATTGGCACTAGACATTAGAACTAGACACTCACACACTCGACACCAGACACTCACACACTCGACACCAGACACTCACACACTCGACACCAGATACTCACACACTCGACACCAGACACTCACACACTCGACACCAAACACTCACACACTCGACACCAAACACTCACACACTCGACACCAGACACTCACACACTCGACACCAGATACTCACACACTCGACACCAGACACTCACACACTCGACACCAGACACTTCAATAACATGTTTACTATGTCCCGGCACCTAAGGTTGGTAGGGAGGGAGGGAGAGTCAGTAGGAGCATCACGTCCTCTCTCTTCACGCTAACTTTTATAGTCGGGGTGATCCAATCGGGAGGTGGCGCGCTATTGTACTTTTATGTAGGGCTGTTACGGCTCTGAACTGATTGTTGGCTTGGCTTAATTGCCGTGGCGTATGGCTTATAACACTCTACGTTATGCCTTTACATTATTATCAACGTGCATAACGGGAGACATTTATATTTGGAATCTATACCTCGGGCTCTGTGCGTATAGGAACTTGATATGTGCAATTGGTGCCTGTAAAATTGGAACCTATTTGTTAACGGCCTTTTGTCTGAAGCTCTAACAATTGATAATGTATTTGTTTTTGCTTTTTTTTAATTGAACATGTTTTTTTTTAGAAGATCGAGCTACAGATTTTTTTGGGTAATTTAATTCATATAGAGAGATTTTATATTTAGCCATTTGAGTCCTAAAGGGTTAAACTATCCTCCTCAAAGAGTTAAACCATCGTCCTCAAAGAGTTAAACCATCGTCCTCAAAGAGTTAAACCATCGTCCTCAAAGAGTTAAACCATCGTCCTCAAAGAGTTAAACCATCGTCCTCACAGAATTAAATCATTTATGTACCGTATATTTCACTTTAAAGGTGTTAATGTGCTTAGCATATTTTATTCTCCATATTATAATTCATATGAAAAAAATATCAGTTTTAGATATTATGTAAATTAAAAAAAAAATCCAGGAATATGATTAACCATAAAATAATTTGAGAGAGAAGTTTTTAGACATAGTTTAGACGTTTGGAAGATGAATATATTAGATATTAAAATCTTTAAAAAAAAACCATGAAATGAAAACCGTACAAATTGTTGAAAAAAGCTAATAGAATTGTTTAACTATTACAAATACTTTCAGACAGCTCCCATAGATATGCCACTAGTGAAATATACCTAATATATAAGTAATGTAACCAGTAATAAATGGGTCTATATATCTCTACATTAAAAACTATATAAGACATAGTATAGTGTTTGTGTAGGTCATATACACTAGAGACTTTACCACTTTAGTTTAGGACGAGAACTTGCCCACCTCTTATTGCCTGGACACCAATATTGCCTTGTAAATTTCCCCAAACTTATGGATGGAGTAGTGTGTTGATTAATGTTTTGGATGTTGTGTTGTGTTGTGTTGTGTGTTTGTGTTGTGTGTGTATAGTTGGTGGTATGTGTGGTTGGCAGAGTGTATATTGTTGTCTATGTTGTGATGTATGTGGCGTTATATCCTGTTTAATAGTGGTATGTTGTTTGTGTTGTGTTTGTTATAAGTATAATGCTTATATTATGATCACATATCGTATAATGTCCCATCTATCTGTCTGTCTGTCTACCAGGAGCTCTTAAGCCCTGTCTTTCTTTAGTAATTAGCATCTCCTTCTATTTGTAATAGAATAGAATAGAATAGAATAGAATAGAATAGAAGCATAAACACGGGCGGGTACACCTGTGAGGGGCCCCGTGTCGACCACTCTGGGAATTACCCACTTAGAAAATCCTCTCATTTAAGTCATGAATTTTTTTAATATGTTGTGGCTATTGTTATCCCAGTCACATAACCCTAACATCCTCTCCTCTCTCTGTGTCTGGCTGTGTCTATCTGTCTGTGTCTGTGTCTCTCTGTTTCCGTTTGTATCTGTGTGTCTGTCTGTCTGTCTGTCTGTGTCTGTGTCTGTCTGTTTCCGTTTGTATCTGTCTGTCTGTCTGTCTGTCTATACACGCCTGTTTTTTAACTCTTTTTCCACTCCACCTACTGTACAGCTGATGTCCCAACAATCAATATCTCCTGCTGTACACACGGAGAGAGAGAGAGAGAGAGAGAGAGAGAGAGAGAGAGAGAGAGAGAGAGAGAGAGAGAGAGAGAGAGAGAAAGAGAGAGAGAGATTGATTGATGAGCAATAAAAAAGAGAAAGAGAGAGAGGATGAGATAAAGATGGATTTTGGATCTCTCTCTCTCCTCGAAACTCATTTACCATATGCACTTCGTCTTGTGGCTGGCAGGTTAAATCTCCCCTCCCTCCTCTCTCCTAATTTCTGTCTGTGCCTGGGATCTGCTTTAGGCTGTGTAAAGTAGTGAGCTGGGTGCCTGTGATCTGCTGCCGTAGGATGTGTTCAGATCTGCTGGTGGATGTGTGTCTGGACGAATACTTGCTTTATCATTGTAATCTTCTTCTTCATCTTTTTTTTTTGTCTATGTTGATGTAAATTATGATGGACTGTATGTGTGTGTGTGTGTGTGTGTGTGTGTGTGTGTGTGTGTGTGTGTGTGTGTGTGTGTGTGTGTGTCTGTGTGTGTCTGTCTGTCTGTGTGTGTAAGTGTATATGTGTGTGTGTGTGTCTTGTGTGTCTGTCTGTCTGTGTGTGTGTGTGTGTGTGTGTCTGTGTGTGTCTGTCTGTCTGTGTGTGTGTGTGTGTCTGTGTGCGTGTGTCTGTGTGTGTATATGTGTGTGTGTGTGTCTGTGTGTGTGTGTGTGTGTTGTTTATTTGTTTGTCTCTTCCTGATTTCGTTTTGTGTTTGTTTATCGTTATGTTTATTTGTTTACCTGTTTACACAACGAGAGAGAGAGAGAGAGAGAGAGAGAGAGAGAGAGAGAGAGAGAGACAGGCAGGCAGACAGACATACAGATAATACAATTTACCTTTCAAAATACATCATAGTACAGTATAATATCTAACCTTCACATCCTAGAGTAAAAAATAACAACTACATATATACAGAAATACCATACTGTGAATTTACCCTGTATGCATATTTTTGTCTCCGTGAACGTATATTTGTATTTCCTTGTGTGTATAGAAATGTATTGATAGTTTAATGGGTCACGGAGGTGTATGTGACCCTTGACTCTCCCTGTACGCAAATTCATGTTTCAATGTACGAATATTATTTTTTTTTTATGGTAAATATGAATGTTGGGTCGAGCCATATTGAATGTTTATACCGAGGGTGAATATTTTCTGTGTGTTTTATATGTATTTTATGTGTATGTGAATTAATGTGATCATACATAGAGAGAGATATATATATTTTTTAGTGTTTTTTTTTTTTATTAGGTGTATATATTGTGTATAATTGTATGTATGGTGACTGTTGTTGATGGTCATGAATGTATTTATAATTAATTTTCATACATTGTTTATATATTTTTTTATTTTACTCTCACTTCTTTACGAGCTCTCACGCATACATCCCTCTCACATGGCTCTTTCCCACTCTCACACACACACATCTATCACCAACAAGTCTACGGGGTTGGCGCACCCACATTCAACCACTCACACACTTTTACTCACTCATACATTCCATTCGTACACAACTTTTACGCATTCCCACACATTCCTCTTTCACACACCTCTCCCCACTCATAATCCCCACTCATTCGTCACACACACACACACACACACCTCTCTTCCCACTCTTATTTACGTCTCTCCACCTCTGGTACACACAAGTCTCCATACTTTCACACACATATTTCTCACACGCCCCTCCACTATCACTCATATCTCCCTACCCAATATTTTTATGTAGTTTTCTGATACAAAACTTTCTCTCCCTACTTTCACACACTCTCTACTGTCAGCTGTCACACTTTCACTCTCTATTGTCAACTTTCCCTACTTTCACACTCTCCTTTCACTCACACCTCCCTACTCTCACACTCTACTCTCTATTCTCTCCTCTCACACACCTCCCTACTTTCTCTCACAAAACTCTCATTATCCCTACACACACCTCGCCCTTTCATCCCTCTCTCTCTATTCCCCTTTCATTTTTTTCTACTTTCCCCTTTACATTCTTTATTCATTTCTCTTATACGATATTCTGTTACATCTTGGGTTAAGTGCGTCTTAAGAGATACTAATACTAATAATAATAATAATAATAATAATAATAATAATAATAATAATAATAATAATAATAATAATAATAATAATAATAATACTAATAATAATAATAATAATAATAATAATAATAATAATAATAATAATAATAATAATAATAATAATAATAATAATAATAATAATAATAATAATACTAATACTACTAATAATAATAATAATAATCGGTGCCAGGTTAGTGTACACGGGTGCCACGGTGTTTTGATATTTCAGAGTTCCACTGTAAGCCACGTAATTGGCCACTGAGGGGGAGAGAGTCTGACCTTTAGTTTGTATTTATGTGTATGTCTCTACAGTGACCTCTGATTGGCTGGAATTAGTCGCATGTTAAAAGCAACAGCTGACGTCACTACTTAAAGGGATTAATCGATAGAGTTTTTGGTTCTTTTATTAGTCAGTGAAACACTTGCCCTAATGAGAGACTGTCAGCGAGGATGTTGTCGATAGTCTTTTGTTTTGAGGTGGAAATAGACACACACACACATACGAGTATATATACACATAAATGTATATTACACATGAGCATATACTCATAAATGGATACACCTACTTTTAAGCAAACATATACACATACATAACCCCACACACACACACACACACACACACACACACACACACACACACACACACACACACACACACACACACACACACACACACACACACACACACACACACACACACACACACACACACACACACACACACACACACACTTACACTTGACGGTATAGAGGGCCTGGCGCTGGGACATAATACACTCCTAAAGAACAATGGGATATTACAGCCGAGGGAACACCGCCTCCTACTCACCTTTCATCTCTACAGGGGTGTGTGTGTGCGGCGTGTCTAGGAGATTCTCCCCAGAGACAGGCAGGCCTGGCCTCACACCTGCCTCTAGCACCTCCCCTTTATTGGCCACCCCCTTACACCTACTGCCCCACCTCCTACTAATACCCGCCTCCTCCTCCCAATTCCCCTTCTCCTCCCACTTGCTGGTCTTCTACCCACTACCCCCTCCTCCAGTAACCCCTTCTCCCCCACCCCCCTATTTCCCACACCCATCCCTTCTACCTCGTACCTCCCTCTCTTATTACCTCCATTCATTACCTCCTCCCCCACCTACCTCATTCACTCCCTAATCTCAATCAACCTCCAGCAACATCCCAATCTCCTCCCATCACCTCCCCTTCACTCCCTCACTCCCTCACCCATCACCTCCCCTTCTCACCCATCACCCATCACCTCCCTTCCCCCAGCATAATCAACAGTTCACGTGGTTGTCTGTCTGGACTGGCAACACTGCTTTACCTCATTACTTATTCAGCGACAAGTGTGTTTACTAATCTAACTTTAACACCCTCCCTCCCACGATACCTTGTCCTGACACCCCACCACCTGTACGGACCTCCACGACCCAGCCGACCCCTCTACGACCTGTACTGACCCCCATGACCTGTACTCGACCCCCACGACTTGTACTGACCTCACGACTTGTACTGACCCCACGACCTACTGACCTCCACGACTTGTACTGATCCCATGACCTGTTCTGACTCTCACGACCTGTACTGGACCTCCACGACCTGTACTGACCCCTACGACCTGTACTGACCCCTACGACCTGTAATGGACTCCCCACGACCTTGTCCTAACCCCCCAAGACCTGCACTTACTCCCCCACGACCTATATATTGATCCCCACGACCTGCACTTACCCCACGACCCATACTGACCTCCACGACCTATACTGATCCCCTAATGACCTGTACTGACTCTTCTGACGACTCTGTACTGACCTCCACGACCTGTTCTCACCCCCATGACCTGTACTGACCCCCACGACCTGTACTGACCCCCACGACCTGTTCTCACCCCCACGACCTGTCAGTCCTGAACTTCCGAGACCTGTCTGACGCCCATAAATTCAATCACTCGGGAAGTCTTATAAATTCTTCCACTACTTCCTGTGAACTTTCATGACCTGTTAACTCCCATGACCCTCCACGTTGTTCCCTGACTCTCTATGATTTTTTTTCACTGAACTTTGAATTTTTCTGACCTTTCATAATATACCATAAATCCATTAATCCTCAGTGAACTATAATGAACTTTTGTATTTCATAAATTCTTTTGAATATAAATTACCTTCTGCAACATAATCTAGTGTGACCTTTTCTTTCCAGGTGAAATTCGTTACCTGTGTTTATATTGTTTTTTATAGAGTCGATTTTTTTCCTTTTATGAGTTGACGTGACATCCATTTTTTGTGACTTTCATAAAAAATGTCCTGAATACTAGAGAGATTTTTGCGATATTTTGTAAACTTTTCTGACCTTTCGTGATTTATCGTGATCTTTCGTGACCTCTCGTGACCATTCGTGATTTATTGTGACCTCTCGTAACCTTTCGTGATTTATCACGACCTCTCGTGACCTTCCGTGACTTTTCGTGACTTATCGTGACCTTTCGTGCAATTGTATGTGGCGTTTAGTTACCTTTAGTCACTTCAATGTTTGTACGAAATTGTCCATCACATTTACCCCATTTGTATACAAAGGTCAGCATAAGGAAGTCAGCATACAGAGGTCAACATAAAGGGGTCAGCATACAGGGGTCAGCATACAGGGGTCAGCATACAGAGGTCAACATAAAGGGGTCAGCATAAGGAGTTCAGCATAAGGAAGTCAACGTACAGTATCAATGAGGTAAAAATGCTGTGTCAGATATTTTTATCTGAGGTATTAAAAACATTACTAGAGTCTGTCTGTCTGTCTGTCTGTCTGTCTGTCTGTCTAATTGTCTTTCTTTCGTTTTTTCTCCTCTTCCTTCTCTCGCTTCTCCCTTTCTTTCCCGTTCTCTTCCATTTCACCCTCTCTACCTTCTCTCTCTCTCTCTCTTTTCTCTTCTCCAGTCTCTATTATTCATCTCTCCTTTATCTCCCTCTTCTTATTAACCCCTTCACTTTCCGTCGTATAAACAATGACTACTTTTACCTCCTTCATCGCTGAAAAGCTTACGAGTAGCGATCAATGTTGTCTGTTTGTTCGCGCTTGAGTGTGTGTGTGTGTGTGTGTGTGTGTGTGTGTGTGTGTGTGTGTGTGTGTGTGTGTGTGTGTGTGTGTGTGTGTACATGGTAATTGGACGGGAGGAATATACACGTCGGTTTTGTCTGTCTATGTGCATATGTAGTGCATTTGTCTGTTACATTGGACGGTGAGCTGTCAGGCTGTCTGTCTGTCTGTCTTTGTGTCTGAATCTCTCCGTCTGTTTCCATATATAACCTGTATTTTAGACAGGAGACAGAGAGATTGGTTTGATTAATCCCGTAAAGTGATTGATTCTCTTATGTTGACAGAGTTAGGCCTCTCTCTCTCTCTCTCTCTCTCTCTCTCTCTCTCTCTCTCTCTCTCTCTCTCTCTCTCTCTCTCGCTCACATTTTCTCATCTATCAATCTCTTTCTGTCTTTCCCACACACATATTCTCCTCTTTCTGTATCTCCCTGTCTCTCCTTGTCTCTCTCTCTCTCCGTCTCTCACTCCTACCACCGGCTTACCCCAACTTATCCTATTAAGCGGGGTTACTCTCTCAGATCAGCTTTCCAAATCACTTTCCCTGGCCACTATCCCCACCTCACTGTCTCAACTTTCTTTACCGAATTACACTTTTTATGGGGCACCTCCCTCAGTCACTTTCTCCCAGCAACTTTCATTGAATTACTATTGTTGTTTTGTTGTTGCATTTTTGTAAATAAATTAACAGGGTAAGAATTGTGGGGTTTTTTTCCTTACGTTAGTTTCCTAAGTTATTTTCCCTCATGATTTTTTTCCTTTCTCTATCTCTCTCTCTTCTTCACTTCTTTCTTTCTCTCCTGTTTCTCTTATTCTTCCTATTTACTTTTTTCCTGGTTCTCCTTCTTCTTTCCCTCCCTCCTATCCTTCTCTCCTATTCCTACTCTTTCTCCTTCTCTTTTCTCCCCCTATCCCTCCTGTTTCTCTTTCCTTCCTCATATCCCCCCCCTTCCCTCATTTCCTCTCCCTCTTCTCCCCCACCCCTCTTTCCTCCCTCCCTCTTCCTCCTCCTCCTCTACCATCTGCTATTCTCTGCCAAATGGAAATTGAAACTGGGTCTATTTTTTGCCTTCCCGAGTCATTGATTCCTTTACTGAGCCTGATTCTTTGCTCTTTCTCCTTCCTTCTTTATCCAAATTTCCTCCTATTACTTCTTCCATCCTCTTTCTGCTTCTTATTCTGTATCTTTGTTGTTTATTCTTGTTTTCGTTATTTAAATCCCCCTCTCTCTCTCTCTCTCTCTCTCTCTCTCTCTCTCTCTCTCTCTCTCTCTCTCTCTCTCTCTCTCTCTCTCTCTCTCTCTCTCGGTATTACTGTTATCATTACTAATCTATCGTTATGCCTCGGCACCCCACACCACCATGTAGGATCAGACCTTCATCAATTTCATCTCTCCCCCTTCACCGATATACTGTTCACAAACTACAAGATATATCTCATTCCCTTTATCTTCCCCTTCTTCATGTTCTCCATCTTCTTCTTCTTCTTCTTCTTCCCCTTCTCTATCTTCTTCATCTTCTTCTTCCTCATCATCCACACGTCATCTTCTTCACCATCCTTCACCACCACCTCACTTCTCCACCATCCTTCACCACCACCTCACTTCTCCACCACCTCTACCGTCTCCTCATCCTCCACCTCACTTCTTCACCATCCTCCTCACCACCCTACCGTCTCCTCACTTCTCCACCATCCTTCACCACCACCTCACTTCTCCACCACCTCTACCGTCTCCTCATCTTCCTCACGTCATCAAATCCTCGTCACGGTAAACACAAAATCCCTATTGTTATTCCGGTACTTGTCAAGGCGGGGACGTAATTTGTGTGGGCGAGATGGATTACCTGTTCATAGGCACGGACGGGCGTTTTAGTCCCGTGGTGTCCTCTGCTAGTCGGCTCACACACACACACACACACACACACACACACGCACGCACACTTACTGGGAGGGTTGCTTGATGGTGTGGGTACATATCTGGAGGAAATGGAAATAGAGGGAAGAGAGAGAGGGCGGGCACACAGAGAGGCTAACGCTTGTTCAGGCTGGGGGATACAGGCTGGGGAGCTGCCCTAATGGAGGATTAGTGCTAAAGGTGATGATAGAGAGAGAGAGAGAGAGAGAGAGATACATTAACACACTAACACTGGCGGTACACACAGCGAAGTAGTGGAAGGTAATGAGAGAATATTAGTTCTTCAGTGACACTTACCAAGGGGATATAAAGGTAATGGCGCCTGCAGCTATGAAGCAGAAAGAAATCTAACGACTGTATTAATTTACCTGACGTTACTTGGGCTTAACAAGGAGAGGAACGGTAACAGGCTGTCGTAAATGCGGACAGAGAGAGACAGGCAGAGAGACAGACAGACCAACCAAAAGAGAGAGAGAGAGAGAGAGAGAGATAAAGGAGAAAAAGAGAGAGAGAAACAAACACTAATGTCTAGATCTTTCTTTTTTTTCACACAGTGGGAGATTTATCCAAGTGGTAGAACTCATCAAGGAAACATTAAGGCAGGAAGGACAATCACACAAGGGGCACTACACAATGCTTACATCAGCGCTGACACCCAGACCATCACGAGACTACTAGTAACAGATCTATATGTAATGGGGGTTAGGTTGGGTTGGGTTGGGTTAGGTTGGGTTTAGTTAGGTTAGGTTAGGTTAGGTTCGGTTAGACCATAAATAATAGTTTAGTTAGGGGCCTTTATTCTGGGATTCGATGCTGTAAGAAGAATCTTTAATTACACATTTTAATTGTGTTGTGGGTAGTGTGTCAGTGGGGGGGTAGGGAACACCTACGTGACCTGTGTTTAATATGTCCGGGGAAAATAAATGACCTGACCTGACTGACACAACAGGCAGGTGCAGAGTGAAGGCAACAGATATCAAAAACAAAATTCGGGTCCAAGAGGTAAATAAAAATATACCTGTTTAATCCACTTGTGTTGTGTTGTGTTGTGTTGTGTTGTGTTGTGTTGTGTTGTGTTACGTTGTGTTGTGTTGTGTTGTGTTGTGTTACGTTGTGTTGTGTTGTGTTGTGTTGTGTTGTGTTGTGTTGTGTTGTGTTGTGTTGTTGTGTTGTGTTACGTTGTGTTGTGTTGTGTTGTGTTGTGTTACGTTGTGTTGTGTTGTGTTGTGTTGTGTTGTGTTGTGTTACGTTGTGTTGTGTTGTGTTTGTTATGATGTGTTATGTTGTTTTGTTATTTTCTTACTTTTTGAAGCTATAATAACCCAAAACTAAACCTCATGCTGTTTTAACACACGTTGATGTATTTTAATCAATTCGAACTCAAGTTAATTTAATTTAACCCTTTGAAGACGACGTTTTAACCTTCTTGACGACGATATCTTAACTCTTTGAAGACGATGGTTAATCCCTCTCATCCTCAAGGAGTTAATACATCAAGTCTCATATCTGGCATTTGTCTTCCAGTAAATTGATATCAAGAAGTATTAAAAATAATCTTCTCATTGTGTGTGTGAGCCTTAGTGGACGCCGACAATCTCGTCCCCAGAACAACACAGCCGTCACACACCAGCCTCCCCCTCACTCACACGGTAAAAACGAGCTGTCCACCCCTGTCTTCCCACAACATGAAACACGCTTCAGTCCCATCTAAGAACAAGAGAGAATTACTTGTATTTATAAACGTATTTGATCCACAAAACAAAAGAAGATCGCTGTCGTATTCATAGATATCTTGGAATGTGTTTACAGTAGATTAATCTTCATATATAAAACAAAAGAGAATTACGTGTATTTATAAACGTTTCTGAGCCATAAAACAAAAAAAAATCATCACTATCATAGGTATTTTTGAGAATATATTTACAATAAGTTCTCCTTTGTGTAAAAAAAAGATGTATGTTAGACCTACATATCATAGACTACAGTAGAAAGTTAGTTATAGTCTTGGTCTCAATCACTTTCACAGGATCACTTAAAGATATTTGACACTGGCTCACTGAGTTACCATCACCCATTGGGATATGATCAACAGCTTAATGGTCCAGATAAGTTCCTAGAAATTTATCGACTCACTGAGCTTATGTCTTAAACTAAACCTTTTACGATAATGGATCCATTAGTCTCCTAGCTATAAAGAGGAACCCTCCATATAACGGACTTCTCTTTCTATATAATCCGTGAGATGGGATGGAGAAGTTTAACGGATCCTCGATATAACATATTTTCATTTCCGTATAGTCCGTTAAATAGAGGTTTCAAGTAGTGCAACATATAATATGTGTGCATGCGTGTGTGTGTGTGTGTGTGTGTGTGTGAATCACTCAGCTGACTCTGGTGGAGCCATATTAATGCATCAGGTGTGAGACGTTTGGATCATTAGTAAGGCGCCTTCAAGAGGGCTCAAGACGCTCCCGAGTTATTATGGCTTATCTGTGTCAGTCATGCAGGCGAAGGTGTCCTGGGATGTTTAGGTCATAGGCAGGGGGTGACCTGGGCTGTGTAGGTCGAACAGACAGGAGGGGTGACCTGGGCTGTGTAGGTCGAACAGACAGGAGGGGTGACCTGGGCTGTGTAGGTCGAACAGACAGGAGGGGTGACCTGGGCTGTGTAGGTCGAACAGACGGGAGGGGTGACCTGGGCTGCAGGTAGGGAGGCTGGCGAAACACACATGAATTATGAATGTGTTTTTAGGTGGGATGAGAGGGTCTGTGTGGCCTTATTCTGTTCGTTTTGCTCTCCCTTTCTTTCACTATTATTCTCTCTTTCTCACTCTCTACTTCTACCATTCTCTCTATGTTTTTATCTGTCTATCTCTATCCACCTTTATTATTCTCTCTCTCTCTCTCCCTTTTCTCCTTCTCTCTCTGCCCACCTGTCTCTCAGTGTTCTCTCTCTCCTCCCTCCCTCTCTCTCCTCCTCCCTCTCTCCTCTCTCCTCTCTCCCTCTCTCTCTCCTCCTCCCCCTCTCTCTCTCCTCCCCCTGTCTCTCCCCTCCTCCTACTCTGAATATCGTAGTGTAACATATCCAACAAGATGGCCTCAGATCTCAAGTGCTGCTCTCACTCGGGGATAATTAATAGCGTTATACACTGCCAGTCCACCAATTCTGGTCCTAATGTACGGTCGTTGCCATCAATCGTATGGGAAGGGGTCGTTTGGGGGGTCGTGTTGAAGTGTAATCGTGTTGAAGGGTGGTCGTGTTGAAGGGTGGTCGTGTTGAAGGGTGGTCGTGTTGAAGGGTGGTCGTGTTGAAGGGTGGTCGTGTTGAAGGGTGGTCGTGTTGAAGGGTGGTCGTGTTGAAAGGGGTCGTGTTCGAGAGGGGGTCGCGTTGGAGGGGGGACGTGTTGGATGATGGTAGGGTGGTCGTATTGGAGTGGTCCGAGTCCTGTTGAAGTGAGGGTGTCGTGTTGGTGTGTGGTCGTGTTGAAGTGAGGGGGTCGTGTTGGTGTGGATCATGTTGGAGAGGGAGACACATTGGAGAGGGAGTCGTGTTGAAGAGGGGGGGGTGGGTCGTGTTGGAGGATGATATAAATCCATTGAGATTATAATGATATAAAGTTCCTAAAGATCAATATATTATTAAAGAGCCTGAATGTAAACTGACCTCATCCAAAATTAATTCCAACCCGTTAATTCTATCAGAGTTGATTATGATTACAACACATCTAATTGTAATCTAATTTTAATTTTTTTTATCAGTTATGTTACAGACAATAGAGACTCTGAAACGAAGTAATTTAGAGACAGTTTTAACATACGCTTATCGTTTCCATTATACACTCTATCTTTGAACAAATTCGGTTCATACATAGTTTGAACACCAGCTATTGTGTATCTTAACTAGTTTCTCGGGTATCTGAACGCTGAACTGATTTAACTCCAAGATAATGTTAGAATTATCTACAAATGCCACCATTAGTATTAAATTCCATCTTTTTTTTTCAGTTAGAATCAGAATTTTCCATGGTTTGTTTTCACTAACTCTCTAACTCCACAAAGAAATAATTAACTGAAAAGCCTCATAAACTCACTAACTCTGTCCTTCCCATAAAGTTTATTTACTAATTAATTTGTACAATAAAATGTAAGGCAACTGTTAATTAACTGGTGGACGTGTCAGCCTTAATTACTGAATGTTGGCAATTAAATCTATATATGTGGTGTGGGAGGAGGCTAGGATGGGGAGGAGGAGGATGGGGATGGGGGAGGATGGGGATGGGAGGGATAGGGGATGGGGAGGGATGAGGGATGGGGGGCTGTGCTGTGTATCACCTCCAGGCCAGCAAGGATTCTTCTTTGTTGTGTTGTTATTGGGTGAGTCGTTAATTATTTTGCTGTCACTACTTGTTATTATTGTTGTTTGTTGTTATCGTTGTTATCGTCATTATTGTTATCATCTTTGCAATTGTTATTATTGTTACCTCCCTCCATATCTTCCTCTCTCCCTTCTCTCTCTCTCTCCCTTCTTCCTTGCCTCCCTGCCTCCCTCCCTCCCTCCCTCCCTTTACTCTCTGATACACGATGTCTTCTAATCTTTCCCTTAACGCTAAATTATTTTAAGCCTTCTTTGTGTCTCTCGTTTATTCTCCATTCTTATTGCTTTCTCTCCTTCTCCCTCTCCATTTATCCACCTATTACCTCCCGTTACTTATCTATCTTTTCTCTTTCGTTAATAATTTTTATTTAATTTTTCATTCTTGTTCTAAGTCTCTATATTAGGTTTATTCTATTCTATTCTTTATTCTATTTTTGTTATTATCGATTTTCTTATTTCCTGTTTTATTGGTGTTTTCTTGTTTATCTTTATTCCCTTATGTATAAATTCTATGTATTTGTTTATCCTTTCTACTTTTCTTATTGTCTGTTTCCTTTACATCAAGAACCACTATACATACATGCATACATACATACATACATACATACATACATACATACATACATACATACACACACACATACAACCTCCACATACGCCACAATCCTAGAAACAGATAGAATTCCTCAGTTCATCAAGGCAGCGTGGACAATAGCAACAACACAACGCAACATTCTGCCTACATCTTCCTCCTTTGCCTCTACACCATCTCAATAATGGAATGAGTACGTCTGTGATGTTTGCTGTATACATTCACTCACCTATGACTCACTGCAGCTCGGTATATGAATGAATATCTCTTTTATAATTGTTTTTTCGGGCGGTTATATAACTTTTTGGGGGTAGAGGTAAAGTGTGTTATTTGACGCTCAATGTTTTAGTGTTTGTTTTTATTGGGTTTATTTTTTTTATCCGTTTTTTAATCTCTCTCTCTCTCTCTTTCATGTTTATTACCCATTTTCTCCCTCTTCATCTTCCTTCTTGCTCCTCTTACCACCACTATTATTTTTTTCTCCAGGGTATTAAGTTAACTTTTATCATCCTCTGTCTCTCATTCCTCTCATTCTTCTATTACTACCGATTCTTCTCTTTCTTCTACATTATCTCTACTTCCCCCTGTCATTGTTGTTCACTCATTGTGTCAGTTTCTCCTTCTTTATCCAATTTATCTTCAGATTTTCTCTTCATTTCTCTTTATTATCTGCTTCCCCTCTTTTTTATCCGTGTCTCTTGTATCATTGTTACCATCTCCTTCTTCTTCTCTTAACTTATCATCATCACTATCATCATTTTCCTGTATCATCTTCACCATCATCCTCATATTTTCCCCCATCGTCCGACCATCATCACTATTATCACCTTCTCACACTACACATCATCATCATCATCATCATCATCATCATCATCATCATCATCATCACCTTCTCACTATCCATCAGCTTCTCTCAAGGAAACATTTTTTCCTAACCTAACCTAACCTATCCTAACCTGTCCTATCCTAACCTAACCTAACCTATCCTAACCTAATCTAACCTAACCTAACCTATTCTAACCTAACCAAACGTTGTCTCCTCTCTCACTTCTCCTTCCACGTCTCATTACCCATATCTTCCTCTCTTTATGGCTTCTCTATTGCCTTTATCGAGTGTCTTTTGTGTTCCCTCTCACTTCCTTCTTTCGCTACTTCCTATAATGGAGAAATTATACTCTTGAGATAGTTGTTTAAGTGACTTTCTTATCGTCCATTACTCTGTTTAACGTTTATCTTCTGCTTCTGTCTCTCTTTTTTCTTTCTGTATCTCTCGTTTGTTTATTCTGTCTGTCTTTGAATCTCTCTTTCTCTTACTGTTCCTGTTCTATTCCCTCTTTCTTTAATATTCTACATATTTATCAGTGTTCACTTCACTAACAAATTCATTATCACTACACATTCATCACCATCATTGTAGATCATTATACCATTATACCATTAATACCACTTCAATACACCAGTTTGGTTTTCATTCCATTTCATCTTCCTTACTTCATTCCCCTCACTTCATTCCCTCCTTGCTTCATCTCATTTACTTCGTTTCTCTAGTTTAATTTAAATTCCTTCAATTTCTTCCCATTGTGTGATTATTGTTCTCTCTCTCTCTCTCTCTCTTTCTCTCTTTCCTTCTTCCACACAATTACTTTTCATTCCTTTGTCACCTGATTTATTCCATTCACACACCATTCTACCCCTTCTTTCTCTTTCTCTCTCTCGTCGAGTTTTATGTCTCATTCTTTATCAACATTCCCCTTATGTCTCTCTTTATCAAATCTTCCCTTTATCTCCCTTTATCAATCATCTCTTTATGTCCTTTCATCTAATCGTACTAATTAATTGTCATCATCTTTCGCTTTTTCATTCGTAAACTCCTAATTCCGGGTTTTTTAAAAGGTTCAGGTATATAAAAGTCTCTCCCCTCCTCCTCTTACTATTGATGTGAGATCGTAATTCATAAACTCACTTTTATCAACAAGAAAATAAGAGATTTCACCCAGATAACTAAATAATAATGATAATGAATGATAAATGATGAGTGATGATGGATGAATGATGTTAACAATGATAATGATAATAATAATAATAATAATAATAATAATAATAATAATAATAATAATAATAATAATAATAATAATAATAATAATAATAATAATAATAATAATAATAATAATAATAATAATAATAATAATAATAATAATAATAATAATAATAATAGTAATAATAATAATAATAATGATAATGTGGTAATAATGTGTGTGTGTGTGTGTGTGTGTGTGTGTGTGTGTGTGTGTGTGTGTGTGTGTGTGTGTGTGTGTGTGTGTGTGTGTGTGTGTGTGTGTGTGTGTGTGTGTGTGTGTGTGTGTGTGTGTGTGTGTGTGTGTGTGTGTGTGTGTGTGTGTGTGTGTAAGGTTGGGATTGGGTTAAGTTAGGTTACGATATTACTGTACAATTTTCCTTCCTTGTTTCCTCACCGCTACATAATTTTCGGCTTAAGAAAACAATTTGGCCTCAAGACCCACTGGTGTATATTTGATTATTATCTTTATTATTATTACTTTTACATTTACTCTTTTTCAATTACTTTTCTTACTTTTTTATTCCTTCAATTTACCTTTGTGTCTTAAATCTGTTTATTTTCTTTATTTTCTCTTCTTTTTATTTCTCTTCTCATGTATCTCGCTTCAACTCTCCCTCTCTCTCTCACTCTCATTCTCTACTTCTACCATTTTCTGTTGTTTTTTCTCTATCTTTTTCTCCCTCTTTTCCCTATCTCTTTCCCTCTCATCACCTTTTTCTTTCATCTTCCTTTTCCTCTCTCTCACTTTTTCTCCACCTCCCTCTCTCTTCACCTCTTCCTCCCAGTCTTCTCCCTCTCCTCGTGTCCACCTCGCTCTGGCTGGCTGACTGGCAGTACTAACTCTCTACATTTTTTACAGTATTCCTGCATCGTTCTACACAGCTCATGAAACGCTCTCTCTCTCTCTCTCTCTCTCTCTCTTATACCCTTTGTCCTCTCTCTTTCATCCAGTCTCCCCTCTCCCTTCTCTTTAGATATTAGGGGTCACTAACTCCCTTTCTTCCGACCCTTTACCTCCCCTCTCCTCCTGCCTTGCCTCTCCCCTCCTCCTACCTCTCCTCCTCTCCTCCTTCCTGTCCTCTCCTCTCTTACCTCTCCCCTCCCCTCTTTCCTTTATCATCGTCCCCTCCCTACTTGAGAACTTTAAGGAATCACCAGTTTTCCAGTTTCCCCCTCTCTTCCACCCCTTCTCCTTTCCTCCTTTTCCACCCCTTCTCCTCTCCCCCTCTTCCACCCCCTTTCCTCTCCCCCTCTTCCATTCTTGAGGATTTTCGACGTAAACTCTCCCATTCCCAACGCCATCCACCCCTCACACACCTTGTCACACCCTCTCTCCTCGTCTCCTGTCCGCTACGGGGGATTCTGGGGGTGACTATTTACTTTTTTTTTTCCTTCCCTTTTCCCCTCTCCCCTTCCCCTTCCACTTCAGCATTTTACCCCTAGATAACTTCTGACCCATTAAACCACTTTCCAGGTAGGTCTCCCTCCATCTACCCTTTGACCATTCACCTTTTTTTTTGTGTAAATTTCTTTGCTTCCTCTATCCCTCCCTCCCCCTATCCTTACTACACATCTTGCTCTCTCTCTTTCCCTCTCTTGCCCTCTCTTGCCCTTCTCACGTGTCATAAACTTGGTTCATCATTTACGTCAAAGTCTTCCTGATTTTGTCCTGTACCCCTGTTATTGATACTCTTGTTTACTCATTATATACCTCTATTTAACGGACTGTATGGAGATGAAAGTCCGTTATATCGAGGGTCCGTTACATGTTAAACCTCCATCTAATTTTAGGGGGACACACAGACAGATACACAGACATACATAAAGATACAATACACACACACACACACACACACACACACACACACACACACACACACACACACACACACACTCTCTTCTTTATAAAACATGTAATAATAATATCGACTATTGCTCGGGTTCTTCTCTTGCCGACACACTTTGTCAGTCTCTCGTGTTACCGGCGCCACTCTTCCCTTCCATCACTATGCCTTTGAGTCAATCAGCCGCTGCAGCTCATAGTATTCAGAAGCTTTCACCCGATAACGTTGAAATGGTGGAATGTTTTGACCCAATGAGTGTTCGTACCTAACCTGACCTGACCTGACCTGACCTTGTAGTTCTTGGGGGTTAAAGTTAATGCTTTCTCATTGATTTAGTCTTTATTTTGTGTTAATATTCAAATTTATTGTGGGTTAGTGGGATCGTGGATACGTGGGTCTATGAGTCCATGGGGGTAATAACTTAGATTTAACCAATAGAAATTAATTTATAAACCGAAGGAATAGATTAAAAATATTGTATCCATCATCACTACTACTCAGAGACGTATATGACCTGTCTATCATGGCACACAGGTCAGAGGTCAAAGGTTACTAACACACCGTCACTGCCTCAGGACTTACGGTAATATTAGAATGAGTCAAATTGTCTCTCTTAATGAATTAATTACTAGACAGGTGAGGTAGGTATAATCCATCATTAATTAACTCTACCTGGTGCTGCTGTGTTTACCTTCACTATGATTAATTTTGTTCATTTGTTCGTCTCTTTTAACAGTTTCATGTTATTGTTATTACAAATTGTATTTAGTGTCAATAGCTTTTTACCCTTCCCTTATTAACACTTGTGCAGGGAATTGCTCTTTTAATAAAGGTTAATTATTAAGTTTTCTACTATATTTTATTTTATATATATTGTTTTACTGTTATTCCGGTGTGATAAATTAACAATGTTCACTTTATTATGGCAAATATAACACACCGTCAGGTAACACTATTGTCACCTGGTTTAATAACAAAACATTTCTACCTTAGTTTGTTGTGTCCAAAAAGCAAAACTGTTAATTTCGCTGCACAATTTTAGAACTGATGGATATTGCATAATTTTTATGACATATATAAATTCTATTTAATCTGAATAATTGGCAGCTTTTTGCATCAATTTGCAACATTTGGGATGAGCGTTAAGAGGAACTTGCATGTGTGTTGCCAACGGTGGGGACGACGATATTCTGCAACGATGAAATTCTGATTATCAGAGGTGAGTGAGCGGCGCTAGTGGACGTGGCAACTGTGGGAGGAGGGAAGGAGCTACGTGGTGGAGGGAGGGAACTACGTGGTGGAGAGATGGAGGGAGGGAAGGAGCTACGTGGTCGAAGGAAGTAGGGAGGGAGGGAAGGAAGGGATGAGAGATGTAGAGGAGCTACGTGGTTGGGGGAGAGAAGGAGGGAGGGAGGAAGAGAAGGGTTCGGAAGGGAGAGGGCGGGAGGTAGAGGGGAGGGCGGGAAGATATGTTGATAGAGAACCGTAATATTCTGCAACAATGCTTTCCTGATTATCAGAGTTGAGTGAGTCCGTCGTACTCACCACGACTACTGGGGAGGGAGAGATGGACGGCGTGAGGGGGAGGGAGGGGGAGGGACGGAGATAGGGAGACAGTGTGGCAGAAGAGAAATGGAAAGTGAGGACGAGAGAGAGAGAGATGGAATAATGGGAGAAGGAGGAAGTGAGAGAGTAAGAGTGTGTGAGAGTAAAGAGAGAGGGAGTAGGGAGGGAGGGAGGCAACATCTCCCTCACCTAAACTAACCTAACCTAACCCCCAGAATAGGTTAAGGATGATTAAACTTTAGGTGAAATAAACTGGGGTGGTCAATCTTCACGTGAACCATTTCCACTAATATTTACAAACACTTGTTAATACACACCGAGATTAATACTACTTGAGTCCCACCACAATATTGCAATGGAAACACTGTTACACTGTACAGGTAGAAATATTTGTGTTATCTAATGGGTTCTAATGCAACTCCTAATGGATGAAGAGATTATGCTCTTATCTGACAAGGGGGGGGGGGGGAGAACTTCATCAACTAGGGGATATATGCTTCATGACATACATACATACATGGATAGACATTTTTTAAGTAAAATTGTTATAAAAGTTTACATTCGTTTCAGTATGTTTGCATAGACTCACACACATATACACATACATACACACACACACATACATACACACACACATACATACACATACACATATACACACACATAGATACACATACCCCCTACACACTCACCATCACTCGTACACCAGACAATTCAACGGAGTTAACAGTATTCAATTTATTTTTCTCCCTCCCTCCCTCCCTCCCTCCCTCCCTTTCCCTCCCTCCCTCACTCCCTCCCTCACTCCCTCCCTCTCCCTCACTCCCTCCCTCCCTCTCCCCTCCTCCCTCCTTCTCCCTCCCTCCCCCTCCCCTCCCTCCCCTCCTTCCCTCCCTCCTTCCCTCCCTCCCCCTCCCTCCCTCCCTCCCTCCCTCCCTCTCCCTCTCCCTCTCTCTCTCTCTATCCTTTTCCTATCTTTCCTATCATTGGTTCCTACGTTATAATTCACAGCCGACACATTGACCACACCCAAACTATTATTTCTTTCTGTACAGTTATAAACCATTTTTTCCCTTGTAATCTCCCAAACTGAGTTAAAGTAACGAAATATACAAACTGGGGATAGTGAGGCAATTTTTTTCCTCTCCTGTGTAGTAAAAATATAGAAAGTGAAGGAATTTATGGTGGAAAAAATAGAAATATGATCAATATAGGTGGAGCTTCTTGACCTGTGGGTGGGTAGGTCATAGGTTCCATTAGTAGGTAATAAGGGGTAGGCTCCACTCGGCTCAAGTGCCCTTATTGTAGAGTGTAGACTAAGCCTTTTTATCTAGTATACAAAGAGGTACTGTATCCGGCACTGTACTTGATTGCCCTCACTTCCTCAACTGTAATGTGTGTGTGTGTGTGTGTGTGTGTGTGTGTGTGAACTATATAGACCTTGGCTGAGCGCTTTGTTCGACCGCCACATTCCTGATGGTTTAATATAGTGGTGATATTAACTACCAAGAATGTGTTTGATCTTAGTATTGTATGTGTGGTCCAGCGCTCGCTCTCCCTTCTCTTCCCTTCCTATCCACCTTCCTTCTCCACCTTTCCTCCCCTACACCCCAAACTTCACCCTCTCTTTCTCACTTCCTTCCCTTCCTCTCTATTCCTCCTTCCACCTCCTTCCTTCTCCACCTTTCCTCCACCCCTTACCTCAACCCATGGCCAGCCCTGAAGGTCCAGCGCCTCTTATCACCACCAACCCGTGCAGGACTCCCTAATGAGATAACGTTATCACCTGCACGCCTGATAACACACTGTCGGTCCCGGGTCCAATAAGACTAATGCTGCCTTGATTTGTCCTACATTAACACACTCCTACTGACGTCATGTTGTCTTGGGGGGGGCGGGGGTAATTTGTATTAAGAACAGGAGGATTAATTGTTATTGGTGGGAGTATTAATGTTTGTTATTATTGAAAGGTAATAATAATAATAATAATAATAATAATAATAATAATAATAATAATAATAATAATAATAATAATAATAATAATAATAACAATAATAACAATAATAATAATAATAATAATAATAATAATAATAATAATAATAATAATAATAATAATAATAATAATAATAATAATAATAATAATAATAATACTAATACTAATACTAATACTAATAATAATGATAATAATAATAATAATAATAATAATAATAATAATAATAATAATAATAATAATAATAATAATAATAATAATAATAATAATAATAATAATAATAATAATAATAATAATAATAATAAAATAAACAAAATAGAAAACAATTACAAATGAGAAAACTAAGAATGAATAATGTACAAAATGACAAAGATAAAAACAAAGACATTAATTAAAGAAGAAGAAAAACGAATAAGAATAATAGTAACTGAAGAAGAAGAAGAAAATAACATGAAAAGAACAAGAAACAAAAATAGAGGAAACGAAAGCAAAATACGAAGAAATAGAGAGGAAAAGTTAAGAAAAAACCAAATCCATTAGACCACAAATAAAAAGAAAGAAAGAAAGAGGAGCAAAGAGAAAGCAAACAGATAAAATACTATGAAACCCAGACCACCAACCACAACTTTCTCTCGCTAGTGAAAGAGATGGAAAAGGAAAAACAATAGGAAAGGACTTTACGAACGAGAGAGAGAGAGATTATCTATAATTTTCTTTCACGATTAAAAGGTGAAGAAGAATTAAGAACAAAAAGCGAAAGATTAAAGAAAGGGAAGAAGAAGAAAGGAACAAAGGAGAGAGAGAAAAAAGAGTTGGAGAAAGAAAAATGAAAGACCCATTAGGGAAAAAAATGAAAGAAAGAAAGGAAGAACAGAGACAGAAAGAAAAAGTATTACCACACCAGACAAACTTGTGCGAAAGAGCAGTGGATCACCCTTCACCACAACCATCTACCCAAAACGGATTCATTAATTTACAAGTATTAAAAAACAAATTACCTCACAAAACAGCAAAATACACTCAACCTCTTCACTTTAACTTATCTGTTCGTAGTAATGTCTTAACCTGAATATTTAAAATACTTGTAAATCCTTTTCAAAACATATTTCAGTCACCATGAGGTAATTTTTATGTTAATACCAATGTGAACTTAGAATCAGAGCTAAAACCTGGCTCTGGTCTGCTGCCACCTGTGTTAAGACGAGGACCCAAGGACTCTCACAGCCAGAACCACCTCCTGGGGCCACCGTAAGAATACCGCGTTTGGGTGATTCATGCGCTACATTAAGGACCGTCATTGACATATTCGTTGCAGTCAGGAATTTGGCGGTATCCATTTATCACCTCACCAAATACTTTTCTCCCCCGTATCTAACAAGTGGCTGAGGGTATTAATGTAGTATTATCTGAGTGTACGAAGAGGCTATTGATTATTATTAGTATTATAGCCTCTCTCTCTCTCTCTCTCTCTCTCTCTCTCTCTCTCTCTCTCTCTGTTATAGAAAGAGAGAGAGACAGAGAGTAAAGAAAAATGGACCCTACAATACAGCCTCCATAATTATTCAACTCGTTGCTGAGGTGTTGAGTCATCTGATGTGTTCCCACGTTACGCTGTTGTAGAGAGAGACTACACCCATACTATCAACCCAGTATTGATTAACTCAATTTACCAACTCACTGAAGAGCGATTGTGTGATATTGGAAGCGCACAAAATATTTCTACAACAAACACACATTTTTTCCCCCTATTTTTGTTGCGAAATATAATATTAACTTGACCAACATCTGTACATTATTGTGTATCTAGGGTATAGAAATATTTGCTCGGGGAATTATTTAAAATTATCAATTATTACAGTACGCGGAAATGTTTTTAGAGCACAAAATGTGGAATGATTCTGTGAGTATTACATCAGATTAATTGGTGTCTTTAATAAGGTTTCAGCGGCAATAATGACTGAGCCACCAATTGGTCCATCACCGCCTGTTGGGGAGGAAACTATTCACTCGGGTATACAAGTTCCTTTACCTTAATTACAGGTTATAATAACGGAGAATTACAGGGAATATACAGTATTTATTTGTTTATACATATTTATATGATGTATACATACACATAAATATGTATAAATAGAGAACAACAACACCACCTCCTTCCAGATGAATACATATACCTAAGAACATAAAAAGGATTTGTGTTTTTTCAGCCTAAGAAAATATGAACCATATATGTGACTGGCCAGGGAAGTCATGTATGTTCCTGGTCATAGGAGAAGCCATATGTGTTCCTGACCAATGGATGAACTATATATGTTATTGTATAGGGATAAACCTTATGTGTTGCCGAGAAGAGAAACAACCTTAAGTGTTTGTGGGTAAACAAGAATCCATAGGTGTACCTGAACAGAGAAAGAAACGTATTTACACACATAATTACGTAGAGAAAGAAACGATATTTACGTATAAACGTATTTACACACATATTTACGTAGAGAAAGAAACGCATTTTCACACATATTTACGTATAATTCTGATAATTGTAAATACTAAATTTGAAGGAAAAATTTGAAGTATCTTTTTCGTGTTCATTTTCCCTATTCATTCAGCCACCCTTATAGTCACCGTAATAAACAAGGTATAAGAGTTGTGAAAATTGAGATCCAGTCATAAGAATGTAGCGCCCGGATAGCCACTCACCTAGGGAGGTCTGGGGTGGGAGGCACAGGACTAGAGGTTCAGGGTGAGAGGTCCAGGATGAGAGGTCCAGGGTGAGAGGTCCAGGGTGAGAGGTCCAGGGTGAGAGGTCCAGGGTGAGAGGTCCAGGGTGAGAGGTCCAGTGGCATAGGTTACGAGGATTAGACAAACAGAGCAAATGAGTTTCAGGGATTGATGTGAGAGACAATTTGCAGAGTAAGCGGGTGACAATGGTGGCCCAGAGCAGCACTTGAATACGACAACATGAGTCAATGCCACTTAAACTAAAGCCTGGACGTAATGCTGTACTTCAGAACTCGTACTTAAATACCTTCACATACGGAATAACCTAACCTAACCAAACCTAACCTAACCTAACCTGGAGCTAAGGAAATATTAGGAAATGAAAGATTAAAGCTGTAAAACAAAAATACTAACTCACGAATGACTTAAATGATGCATAGCTTGAATGTCTCAGTTTTACAGGAACGATAAAACTCATTTTTGTTGTGTAAAGTTTAAGAAAGTTCAAAATAGTTTAGATGTGTAGTAGTCTAATTTTTACACCGGACCGTCCTACTACACCTCAAAGTCTGTTAAAACGACATCTTTTTAAAAACAGTTATACGTTTTTGTTTTTTTATGTAGTGTATAAAAGTGAAATATAAACGTACTTGTTTGTAGGTCTGTCGCGGCCACACACGTCCGCCCTCACACACAGGACCGTATAACACCACTTCACACTCTAACAAACTTTGAAAAAGGGCCAAAATGTGACCACTGACCCGGGAACTGATGCTGACGCACCCTAAAGCCCTGAGAAGTACTGACAACATCACCCATAGTAATACTGTCACTACCCATGAAGACAGTACCACCGCTGCTGACAACATTTCTCGAAGAATTAAAAGTAACATGAGATATACGTTCTTCCTTAACCTATAATTCCTAAGCAAAACAAAACAAAAAATAATAAATTATGACAGAAAAAATCCCTTATAATATTTCAACATAAGAGAGACACCGAACTTTCCTGGCGTCAAAACTTATCCGTTATTAGTACGAGTTTTAACAACATCCACTGACCCGTTCCTACCAGCATCAGACATAGTTGAGTTTGGTTTAATTTATCAGAGCCACGAAGCGGAAGACACAATGGTCAATGGCTGTATGGCTGTTCTGGGGGGACATTTTTTACATGAACCACAACAGTTTTATGACCCAGACCTTTAGGTAAGGAAAAACACCTTTATTACGCTATATATGTTTTTTACTTGATTTGTGTAGCTTAGCCTCTGAACCGATGTTAGATATTATTATTATTATTGTTTTTATTATTAATATTAGTAGTAGTAGTAGTGGTATTAGTATTGTTGTTGTTACTGTTATTGTTTTTGTTATTATTATTATTATTATTATTATTATTATTATTATTGTTATTATTATTATTATATTACTGGTAAACATAGCAGCCTGAGGTTTATCTCTCTCTCTCTCTCTCTCTCTCTCTCTCTTCTCTCTCTTTCTCTCAATTATACTTAACCCTCACCTTCCTCCACCATAAATCAACACTCTTAGGCGTTTTAATTAACCTTCAATTTGATCTGAGATTCGGGGCGGGGGGGGGCAGTTTTCCTTGCAAGTTTTGGCTCAGGTCAGAAAAGTACTTAATCTTATCTAATCAGCTCAACCCTCGACGCTTTTTACAGGATGGTCATTAAATTCCGTTGTGTTGAGAAAGTGAGAGAGAGAGAGAGAGGGAGAGGGAGGCTGGAATATAATTGCCCAACAGATTACGTTTCCGCAAGATCAGATGGTAATTACTTTGATTATGGGAGGAGGAAGAGGAAGAGGAAGAGAGGGTCGGAGAAAGAAGATGGGTTGGAAGAGGAGGAAGATAAGGAGGGAGGGGGATTAGAAAAAAGACGGCCTAAGGGAGGAGGAAGAGGAGGAGGAGATGAAGGAGAAGGGAGAGGAAGAAGGAGGAAGAGGAAGAAGGAGGAAGAAAATGAGGAGGAAAAGAGTAGAGAGAGAGAGAGAGAGACAGGCGCTAAATCTCCTGTTAATTAATTATTGATAAAGGTTTAGGTACGCAATTAACCTATAACTGAAGGAGGTACTTGGTGTGTTATTACTTTCTTATTCCTTATGAGTTTTAGAGAGAGTAAGATGAAAGTGACTCCTCTCCCCCATCTCTTCCCTCTCCCTCCCTCTTTTTCCTCCTCATTATCTTCATTCTTCCTTTACTTCCTTTCTTTATGTGTTAAAACAACTCCTCCTTCTTTCATATTCATTATACTTCATTCTCTTTCGTCTTCTTCTCTTCCCCTTCCTTCTCTTCCTCTTCCTTCTTCTTCTTCTTAATACCATCCAATCTTCTTTTGTTACATTTCCATTTTTATTTTGTTTCCTCTTCCTCCACTATCATCATCATCTCTTACATGGTGATGGCGGCTCATCTGTCCCTTTCCTCTTCATTCCTTTCCTTCAATTCTTTCTTTCTTTGTCCTCTCGCGTCATTTGGTGTCACGATGATTAGTCCTCCATCTTATTTAATCTGTTTTCTATCTCTCTTTCTCTCTCTTTCTCTCTCTTTTCTTTAATCTCTTTTTCATGTCTCTTCTCTATCTCTTTGCTTCTTCTCTTCTCCCTCCCCCTGTTTCTTTTTCCTTCCCACTAGTTCCTCTTCCATCTCCTCTTCGTCTCCCTACTCTCTCCCTCCTTCTCTTCATTTTTCTTTCCCACTACCTCTTCCATCCACTTCTCCTCTTTCCCCTCCCATCCTTTTTCCTCCCCACTACCTCCTCCACCCCTTCCCCCTCCTTTCCTCCTCCTCCCCTTCCCCCTCCTTTCCTCCTCCTCCTTCACTAGGCCACAGGGGAGCCGTCAAGGAGTCTCTATCCCCTAATAGCGGTTCCTTGATTACGTAATATTAGAGGCTTAAATAGCTAATCTATTTCTCACCTGCAGCAAGGAGGAAATGGCCATGACCTGGAAATGGCCAACTCTAGAAATGGCGAACACCTAGAAATGGCCAGAACGTAAAAATTATCAATATCTAGAAATAGTCAATATCTAGAAATGGCCAACAACTACAAATGACCACCACTTAGAAATGGCCAACATTAGTAAGAAAAAAAAAATAAAAATTTGCACAGTCGTAAGAATATCTCATATCTTCCACTATTATATAAGGTAGATAGTTGCGCTTCCACAGTCAGAGTTTCGACTATCAATATCACCACTACCACCACCACCAAAACTACCACCACCACTAACACCCCCACTAACACTACCACCACTAACACCACCACCAACCCCACCACAACCCCTAACACCACCACCAACACTACCACCACGTCCACCAAAACTACCACCCCCACCAACACTACCACCACTAACACCACCACCAACCCCACCACCACCACCCCCCACCACTAAAACCACCACCAACACTACCACCACCACCACGACTTTCATCAGCCATATAAATAAAAAATTCCAGAAAAAATTCCCACGAAAAAGTAATAGAGAAGGAAAGGTCATCTGAAAGGTCATTGGTCTATTGAATCCCCCGGAGATGACGCCCTTCAGTGCCTTCACCTATTGAAACATCGTGGCTCAACTGAAACATGTGGAGCCTGTTGAAATATTCTTGACCTTTTGAAACTTTCGTGGGTTACCTGAATATCCGTGACTTGGTGAAACTTCCGTGACCTATGTGAACTTTCGTGACCTATGTAAACACCCGTGACTTATTAAAACAACTATATCACACCAAAATATACAAACCTAAAACAAACTAACAAGTGAAACACAAATACAACACAATCAATGAATAACACGTGAATAATATAGTGAAATTTCTTACGATTTATATTTTCTTTTTTCACTTCCTGGAGAAAAATCTTATTTCAGACTAAATCAGATTGTTGGCATCACAGATCTGCCGCGTATTGGGTGCAGAGATTTGGACTCAGCGAAGCATAGGTGATTCGATCTGAGTTGTGGGTGCACTCAGTAATATTTTTTCCTTAAACTCTTTTGCCTATAGATGCAGTGGGTGAAATGTGTGTGAAATAGGCAGGGGGGAGAGGGTAGCAGAGGAGAGAGGAAGGGAGGCTGAGGTGGAAGAGGAAAAGAGGAAGAGAAGGGGTACAGGAGATGAGGGAGAGGATGTGGTGAGGGGAAGGAGTTGAGGGAAATGAGGAGAAGGAAAGAGAGGGGGATGAGAGGAGGGAGAGGAGAGGATAAAGAGAAGGAGGATGAAGGGGAGGTAAAGGAAGAAAGGGGGGAAGGAATGAAGGGGGAAGGTAGGGGAGAAGGTAGGGGGAGGAGGATGAAGGGGGAAGGTAGGGGAGAAAGTAGACGGGAGAAAGATTAGAGATGTGAAAGTGAGGGAAGAGGTGAGCTAGAATTAATGGAAAGGTTAAGGGGTAAATGGGAGAGAAAATGGTAAGTAGGAGAGTTTATCAACTTAATTAGTATATAATTACTATGGTTATTAATTACGGCTGCGGTGGCTTAATGAATAGAACACTCATATCCTGCCCTAAGTGTCGCTGGTTCGTGCCTTGGTTAATCCCACGTCACCCAAGCGTGAATGAGGTACTTTAACCATACTTATTGTGGTTAATCTAGATTTGGTTAATGTTCTGCCTCGGGGATTAACTACAGTATACATTAAATCCTCCTGACTTACACACACACATACAGAATCACAATTACATAAACTTAAATACATTTACGTTTTCACACGCACACATAACCACACATAACCATACAAACTCACAAACATAAACATGTATACACAGACATACGCATACAAACATCACATGATTCCAGGATATTTAGTCATCAGTATAACCTGTAAACCAAACCAAACCTAACCTAACCTAACCAAACCTAACCTAACCTAACCTAACCTAACCTAACCAACCTTCTTCCTACACCTACAATCACCGTTCCTACACCTTTTTAAGTACACTACACAGTATATTTCTTGCTCTACACACATCACCACTACACCTCCCTTCCCCCTCCCTCACCTGTGTACCCTTCCCCAGAGACCTCCCACTGCTCTCCCCCCCCCCGGGTAAACACCTCCTCACTCTCAACTTTTTCACCTTCGCAAAGATATTGTGTGCAAGGGAGTTTTGGTGGTAGTGGTGAAAGTAAGGGAAGAAGAAGGAGAGAGAGAGAGAGAGAGGTAAATAGCGAGCAGAAATGGGAGGGAGGATGAGGAGGAGTGAGAGATGAAAGATGTAAATCAGTAAGAATGATGTTGAAAGAGAAGGATGTAAGGAGAGAGAAAGAACAGGAGGAAGAGAGAAAGAAGAAAAGAAAGGAGGCAAGGAGAGAAAGAAGGAAGAGAACTAGGGAAAAAGGCAAGTGAGAGAAGGATGGAAGAAGGAAGCAAGGAAGAGAGAAGGAGGCAAGGAGGGATAAAGACGCCTCCCACTAGGACACTTGGTCTCACAACAAGCAGAAGGAAAAATGTTGAGTATTACGATATAAAAAAGACGTGGCTGAGTAAAGGTGAGTGTCTGGGGGGCGAGGCGAGCTGTGAGTTGTCCTGGTTACTGCACTACGAATTATAGCGGTGTGGGAGGAGGGTGTGGGAGTGTGGGAGGAGGTGTGGGTGTGTGGGAGGAGGGTGTGGGTGTGTGGGAGGAGGGTGTGGGTGTGTGGGAGGAGGATGTGGGTGTGTGGGGTGTGGGTGGTATGTGGGAGGGAGGGTGTGCAGGGGTGTGGGAGGAGGATGTGGGTGTGTGGGGAGGAGGGATGTGGGTGTGTGGGGAGGGAGGGTGTGGGTGTGTGGGGAAGGGAATGCAGGGAGGTGAGTAGGGTGTGAGAGGAATAGCCTGGGGACTTTCCTCCTGTATAGTCCCTTAAATAGAGGTTTCACTGTGGTCTAAATAGATAAAAGAAATAAAAAGATTAGATTAGATTTCCCCCAAGGGGCTAGTTTATTGGGCACCCCCTGACATCCTGTGCAAGGTGAAGCGCAGAAGCGTTACAGTGTCCATCTGGAAAGCATGCGTAGTTCATGCTTGCCTTTATGATTCATGCATTAAGGGCGTAAAAGCCTGAAGGGTCATGGGTTTTGTCAGCAAGTTACATAAAGTGACAGAATGATGAGTGTGTGGGGGGAAAATTCCCAGTACAATTTATCTGTTTATGGTAAAGTGTGGCAGGTCCCTAATAATGTCAAGTGCCAGGCCTGTCACTAGGAGGAGGGATATCTGGTCAGGGAGGGAAGAGGTGTTGGTAACGGCTGGGGACCTGTAGGAGGAGGTCATAGGGCAAGTGAGGATGTAGTGACGGAGGGTGTGAGAGTCGGGTTGGCCACAAAGTTTACAAACAGTGCGGCCAGGCTCAGGGTTGCCAATGTACTAGGAGTGGCGAAGTACAGTGGGGGTGGAGGTGATATGGTGTGGTAGGACAGGTACAGTAGGGGTGGAGGGAGGCACATAGGCATTGACAAAATTGAGGGACATACCTTTTAATATGATTGTGATGGTGTGTACGTCGACATGCCGGTGGGGTACAGGTAGCCGGGGGTGGATGAATTCATAGTTACGGGGTCATAGTTCAGGAGATTGGCGGTGAGTAAGCAGACGAAAATGACGAGTGGGTATAGAAGGTATCGTGTGAGTCTTGCTAAGTCATGAAGTAAAGGGGGGGAAATGAGAGAGAGAGAGAGAGATGGAAAATAAAGTGAATAAAAAACCTTTACATCTTAGTGACACAAAACGATGCAAAACAATTTCGAAAACAATTTGGGGACAACCTGTTTATAAACCTTTCTTTAAGGGATAACTAAAGCACGAATTTGCTTCTTCACCCATAAAAAAATGCAAAATATTTAGAGCCCCCAAATATGTGTGACCCGGGGCAATGATCCTGTTTGCCCCTCCCCCCTCCCCCCTCCTTCTACAGGTCACTACTGTAAACATAATGAAGTTTTTTTTCAATTAAATTTTATACCTATGTACTATGTTATGACGGCACAATTTTTTTTACAGTAGTATTTGTGTGTTAGTATCAACCTAGCAACAACTGCCCTCCACACACCCCACCTCACCCCACTAATAACATTAACCTCCCCAAGAAACACGTGACAGTTACCTCCAGAACAGAGAGAGGGCAGCGTCCTCCACAAAACAACCTCCAACAGTAAACTGGCTGCCACTACTGACTGGGACTATCCAGGCTTGGCTCATTAATACCTATAATTACCGCCTGGCCTGAAGTTACGACCTGAAAATTTACATATAATTAAGAGAGAAACATTTGCAATATAATTACGTTTGCCCCCGAGCTCATTCCCATATCATAATTTCAGTATAATTGTGTCATTCGTTACCATAAACTGCTTATTGCTATTATTACTATTTAAGTTCAGTTTAGGACTTTAATTTACGGTAATCGGCCGGTGTATGTGTGTGTGTTTATGTATGTGGAGGCCTATGTGTATATTTATGCATTTGTGTGTATTATGTGTGTATATATAGCCCATGATAATTTTCTTTTAAGTGAACAGTAGTGTTAGGAAGAAGAGGAATTAATAATTTTACTTGGCCGTAATAATGGTTCCGGGTGGATGACTCTCATAGCTTTTGCCGACCGGGAGAGATGGGTGTACTGTACAGCTGCTGAATAGAGGCAGGGAATGTATGCTCTGATGTTAATATTTTCTCTCTCTCTCTCTCTCTTCTCTTCTCCTTTTCTTGGCTCCTCTCTTTTTCTCACTCTCTCTCTTTCCTTTCTTTCGTTTTTTTCCATTTTTCTGTCTGTCTTTTTCTTTGCTTTCTCTCTTCTGTTTGTCTGTCTGTCTGTCTGTCTGTCTGTCTGTCTGTTTCTCTGTCTACCTATTTAAGTTATTACATAAATAAATTAAAGAGTAAAGAACCAAATGAACAAAAAGTAAATATAAGAATAAAAAAAAATATCATACGTCGTTGGCGGTCATCTTGAAGGAGAGGTTTAGGATAATAACGATAGCCAATAACGATTACGATGATGATAACGAGAACGATAAAGATGTCAAGAACGATAACGACGAGACCTTTAACTTATCGGCTCTTAATATGTTAATGATAACGATCTCGCTGATGATAACGATATAGACAAAGATAGCGATAAGAACAAAGATAGTCATGGTGATATTGATGAGAATATCTAGTTATGGCGATAGCGATATAGCGATAGTTGAAGTGATAACAAAAACGTATAATGATAACTATTGTAATAACGATAACAGCGATGAAACAGTGATAACGATAACTGGAATAAATATATTGATAACCCTTACGATAGTGAATTCGATAACCGAAGTAATTATCAAAACTAAGATAACAAAGCCGAATATAATAATGATAACAAGAGTGATGAGTGGTGATAACAATGGTATAGTTGATAACACACACACACACACACACACACACACACACACACACACACACAGAGGCTTACAGGTTAACACAATAGTGAAACCCCAGTCAAGCCCAAACAAATTCACCTGAGTTTTATATCCGAAGATCCACAAAGATATTATACCGTAAACCCCACACAATGTATGACCCACATGACTACACACACACACACACACACACACACACACACACACACACACACACACACACCGAATAACACATAACAAAACAATACAAACACAGAACAAGAATAACATAGAACAACTAAAACAAACATAGAACAAAAATAACATAGAACACAGAACAATGCAACAAATACATACACACAGGTAACACCACCACAAACACAAACACTCACAAACTCCTCAAAGGTTAGACGAAGAACAAACAACCACAAGTTTATCAAGACAGAGAAGATGAAACAAAACAGAAGCCTCAAGAGAAAAGGTTAGGTTAGGTTACGTTAGGTTAGGTTAGGTTAGGTTAGGTTAGGTTAGGTTAGGTTAGATCCCCCCTCTGCCGTACGTCCCTGACCACGATAGAGTCTCACTAAACTTGGTCTGATGTGATGGACTTTATAGCGGCCAAGTCTCGTGGTAATGTGAACACGATGGCTTTGGCTCCCTGGTATTCTTGCCTCACTGGTATTCTTGCCTCTCTGGTATTCTTGCCTCACTGGTATTCTTGCCTCTCTGGTATTTCTGTGTTTTTTTAGCATTTTTTCTCGTTTTTCCTTTTTATTTTGAGAGTGTGGGTATTTGAGCTTATATCTTTCATTATCTTTCTTTCTTTTTCTTTCCCTGTCTCTCTTTCCCTGTCTCTCTTTCCCTGTCTCTCTTTCCCTGTCTCTCTTTCTCTTTCTCTCTTTCTTTTTCACTCTGTCTGTCTGCCTCTATCTATTTATATCTCTTTCAATCTCTCTCTCTCTCTCTCTCTCTCTCTCTCTCTCTCTCTCTCTCTCTCTCTCTTATTTCCTTTCTCATCTTTGTCTTTACATTTCTTACTCTCTCTATCTTCACTGCTTAAGGAAGAATATTTCTCTTTTCCACGTATTTCCTTTTCGTTACAGCTGTGTGGAAATAACTTTTTTATTACTTTTATTTGAGCTTTTATATCCTCCAGGGACTTCATGGTATAGTTCCGGGTATTGTTTTAATCTGTAATGTAGCTTAATTTTTTTATTACGTGTATTGTATATTTTATAGGTACAGTTTAATGCTGGCGACCGAGGCTTATTTCTTTTTAATTATCTCTAAAATGTTAGTAAATTATTATCAATTGTCTGTCTGTCTGTCTGTCTGTCTGCCTGTTTACAATAATTCTGATATTAAAACTAATACTAATAATAAAAAAATATAATAATGATAATGATAATGATAATGATAATGATAATGATAATGATAATGATAATGATAACGATAACGATAACGATAACGATAAAAATAAATAAATAAAATAATAATAATAATAATAATAATAATAACAATAATAACAATAATAATAAAAAAAATACTAATACTAATAACAATAATAACAAAGGCCAAAATTAACCTCCACTATTCCCAACCAATTATGGAAATGTTAAAACACAATAAGAAAATAGAGAGTCAGTTCTCACACCTGAGGATCCGAGAGAGAAAAGTTAATTAAAGTTTGTCTTAACCAACACCTGGTGAGAAGATACCTGAGATACCTGGAGTTGAGGATCACGGGGGGGTGGGGGGCAGGAGGGGGTGAGGGGAAGGAAGAGGGAGGGCAGGAAGGGGAAGGAGGGTGAGGGAAGAGGGGAGGGTAGGAAGGGGAAGAGGGTGAGGAAGAGGGAGGGCAGGAAGGGAAGAGGGTGAGGGAAGAGGAGGGCAGGAAGGGGAATGGAAAGAGGGTGAGGGGAAGGGGGGAAGGAGGGAGGGGGAAGAAGGTGGGCATGTGGAGGGAAGGGTGGGTAAGATGGAGGGGACATTTGCTTGAGCAATGGGTGGGAAGGGGTGGGAGGGGGAAGGTGGGAGGAGGATGTGTAGAGGTGGAGAGTGGAGGTGAGGGTGTGTGGAGGTGAGGTTGGGGGGGTGTGGAGGAGGTGAGGGGTGTGTGGAGTGTGAGGGGGAGTGTGTGGAGGTGAGGGTGGGGTGTGGAGGTGAGGGTGGGGTGTGGAGGGAGGGGTGGGGTGTGTGGAGGTGAGGGGGTGGGAGGTGAGGGTGGGGGTGGAGGTGAGGTGGGGTGTGGGAGGTGAGGGTGGGTGTGGGAGGTGAGGGTGGGTGTGTGGAGGTGAGGGTGTGGGTGTGGAGGTGAGGGGGTGGGGGGAGCATGGTAGGGTAGGGAGAGGCGGGTTATCGGCTCAATAGATTACACTCTACTTTAAAATATATTTCATCAGATCAAATACTTATTCTGGGTTTAATATTTTCCAAAATGTTTTTTCCCTCAATATTATCCAGAAAGGCGATTACGGTAAATTGTTTGAATGGTTAATAAAATAAACAGTTTATTTTCAATGTATTATCGTAAATCTAATCAGTTTTTCCTTGCCTGAATGTTTGTCTGAGGAAGAAGGGAGAGTGAGGAAGTGAGAGTGGGAGAGATGGAGAGAGAGAGAGAGAGAGAGAGAGAGAGAGAGAGAGAGAGAGAGAGAGAGAGAGAGAGAGAGAGAGTGTGTGTGGGGTGTTGGAGGGTTATAAATGTGTTTTGCGTGAGTGAGCTTCAGAGACTGTGGGAAGAGATGCTATAGAGACAATGACAGGAGATAAGAGACGGAGATAATTTCTTGGTGTTATTGTAATAGGGGTACCTAGTGACAGCATCTAGGATCCCGCTTCTCTATCAAGGAATCAAAACATCTGTTCGAAATTGAATTGACGTAGACAGAGACAAAAAAACCGTAAATATCTCATCTCCTACGAATCTCATATCACTGACCCACCGAGCGAGTGAGAGGAGAGGAGATATGGATGAATGTTTGGCAGAAATTTGAACTGAACGTCATGAATGTTGAGCAGAATAGTTCACCGTTGTTTTGGGTTAGTTTGGTTTTGATGTTTTTATCCAACAAGTTTGTTTGATAACTTATTAATTGCTTTAGCGTGATCTCTTGCATGGTCGTAGTTACTGAGTGAGTGTGTGTGTGTGTGTCTGTCTGTCTTTGAAGATGGAGTGGATTTGGATATTCAAGAGTAAGAGACTTTGGGATGATTGAATCAGTTAGATGAGTTTGGTTGTCTCTGGGATGGGTAGTAGTGTGATTTCCCTTATTATGACCTAACCTAACCTAATCCTAACCTCACCTCACCTCACCTCACCTCACCTCACCTCACCTCAGCTCACCTCACCAAAGCTTATGAGACCTCACTTGAAATTTCTCTCCTGAAAGCATTTCCTGGATTCCCAATGGTTCCTGTTTTATATTATTGGACGTGGCCTCTGACCCGGATCTAGCTCTCAATGTATTATTACTCAAGGGCGGTGTCACAGCCTGTGTCCAAAATTAATGACTTACACACACACACACACACACACACACACACACACACACACACACACACACACACACACACACACACACACACACACACACGGAGCTAAATTAGTCTCAGTGGACGTGTACAGTGAATCTTATCCTACAGGAATGGTTAACAGGACATGCTACAGGCAGGTGTACAAATAGCGGCTATATTGGAGACGAAAGAAGGACACAGAGGACAGTAAACACTTCCTTGAGAACTACACACCTGAGGCTTTAAGGTGGTAATGCCTCGTGCAGTGGGAGAACCAGAGACAGAATCACGTCTTATGAGTCTTACTGATATTGACGCCATATTGGATACCATCTTGATATTGTATTTAGTAACGTTCTCCAGTCAACAGTCAGTGGATGTCCAGTCTATCGATGTCAATGAATCGGTTCTCCAGTCTCCAGTCAGGGAGAAAGATGTCCAGTCTATCTATGTCAGCGAGTCAGTTATATTTCTTAGATCATCGTTTCTTCAATAAATAAATAAATAAATAAATAAATAACACCTTCATCGTACAAATCTCTGGGAATCCTTGGCCTGGCGTCCTTCTACTTGCGATACATCACTCAGAATTTATCTCAGTATCCCCCGCGGCCGCTGCTCCCTCATACATCATCTGCCCAGACGTGGAGAGCTATCACCACCACCCAGCTCCTCCCCACTTCTCACACACGGGTCTGACGGGCAAGATCAGCTTCCCCTCGCTGCTGGGTAGGAGTGACATCGCAGTTTTTTCTCTCCTGGTTAGAAAAGATGGATCATTATGTCCAATGCAGCAGCGGTCTCCTCTCAAGGGGTGGGGAGGAGGACTGCCCGGTGTCACTGGCTAGGAGGAAAAGGAGTGTGTTTTGCCTCACTAGTTAAGATGACAAGATCAACTTCTTCTTCTTCTTCTTCTCTGACGATGATAAACGAGTCATTCTTAACGAGGTGATTAGGATGAGTAAAAACGAAGATTTTCCTTAGAAGTTAAGATGTCAGTTGGTCAGTTTACTCCCAGAAGAGCTAGTCAACTAGTCTGCACTCTCTCTCTCTCTCTCTCACTGACCCGGTCAACTAACCAAGCTTCACAAGTCATCTCTCTATTAGTGAGACAGAGGAGGGGGCGGTGGGGGTGGGGCCTCATGCTCGGCCTGAGTTACGCCTGTTGGTCTGTTCCAGCCTTGTGTGTCCTAACATTGTGCGTGTTCTAATCTACTGTGTGTTCCAGTCTTGTTTGTGTTCCAGTCTTGTGTGTGTTCCAGTCTCGTGTGTGTCCAAAGCTACTGTGAGTGTTCCATCCATATAAAAAATCCCAACGATGGACTCTAGAGAAAAAAACATACAAAAACAAAACCTTTCAATATCCCCAGAGAATAATTATCCAAAGAAAAACTGGCATAGATCCCTCAAGGGTGAATTATTAGAAGGGATTTACATGAAGCGCAACTCAGAAAAACAAATGAACGAAGGCTCCTTAGATAATAACAGAGACAGACATTCGTAACACAAAGAGAGGCTCTGACAATAAACTGAGCCTCAGAGTCTTGTCTCCTCAGGTCCTGGACAAATTGGAATAGTTCTCTCCATTGTGTGAGCTTTAAAACTTTAAGTCTCCTGTCATCTACATAACCAAGAGACCCACTTGGCTGCACTCTACCTATTGAACACTTTGTAATTGGAAGGATTTTTTTCCTCTCTCCACTTATGCAGTAAAACTTAATTCTTCGGAGGAGAAAGTCCTTTGAAAAGTGTCTCTCCTTTGTATCAGATATCCCCCCTTGGGCAGAATTAATTCTCAGCATCTTATGTCATACTCCCTTGAGGTTGAAATTTCCCATCGTTAGTTATACAGTGACTCACCTTGGCTCTACCTGGCTATCAAATTAGTTAACCAATTAGCTACTTTATAGTCTTTATTAGTCTAATTATTGTCAGGTAAATTCAGAATTTCTCACGAGGCAAAAGGGGAAGTTATGGCAGGAGGAAATATGATCGTTCAAGGAATATATAATGCAATACGAATCACCTCCTGTGTCACCACCTACACCGTCTATAACGTGGCTGAGAATACACACTTCCCTCATCGCTTACCCGCCACGACAATACGAACATCGCTAAGTTATCATACGTCGCTATACGCTGGCCGGGGGGAAGGGGATATCACCCCAAACAGGATATTTAATTATAATCGGCAGGTTTGTCACGGTGGCGGGTGATGGTGGGTGTGGTGGGGTGGTGGTGGGTAGTGGGTGTGGTGGGGTAGGGGTGTGGTAGGGTGGGGTGTGATCTAGTGCGGTGGTGACAATACGGTGTATGTGGGGTGGTGGGGAGGTGAGGTGGTATGCTGTGGTGTAGGTGGTGTGGTGGTAGGTAGGAGAGGTGTTGTGGGTGGGTGGGTGGGGGTGGGTGGGGTTGGGTGGGGTGGGGAGTGGAGTGGAGTGTGGTGGGGTTGGGGGTTGTGTTGTGGGTGGGGTGGAATGGGTGGGGTGGGGTGGGTGGGGTGGGTTGGGGTTGTGTTGTGGGTGGGGTGGAATGGGTGGGGTAGGTGGGGTGGGTGGGGTGGGTTGGGGTTGTGTTTGGGTGGGGTGGGGTGGGTGGGGTGGGGAGTGGGTGGGGTGGGTGGGGTTGTGTTGTGGGTGGGTGGGTGGGGTGGGTGAGGGTGGGTGGTGGCTCTATAGTGTATTGAATGCCCTGGAGGCCGCCACCCCCTCCTCACCGTTTATGGCGTTATTGAACACTTAAGATACATCATGCGCACGACCACACACCTTGTGGAGGAGGAGGAGGAAGAAGAGACAGGGAGGAGGAAGAGGAGGAAGTAAGAAGAGGAGAAGAGCAGGAAGAGGAGGGAATAAGGAAGAGGTCGTTGGGTATAAGGAGAGCGAATGAAAAGGATAAAAGAAAAATTGGAGAGGGAAGGAAAATAAAGATAAAAATGAAACAGAAAAATATGAAGAAAATTTACATCATCTCAGTACAGGAGCTTAAAGACCTTAGTTGTTGACGCTCACAACACAGTAAAACAGTGAACCTCCATATTTAATTTCATATTCCAGATGGGAGTTTCACATAACGGAGCCTGATATAACGGAATTTCCACCCATATAGTCCGTTAAATAGAGTCATCACTAAGATCCACTTCACCTTAATGTGTCATTATCAATCAATTATTAAATTACCTGTCATCTCTGTATTTCCTTAATTGACTGGGAGGTAAACACATATAAAAATACTATAGATATGTTCAGATAAACATACCAACAGATAATACAATCAGATACACGTCACAAATACGCCATAGATACGTCACTGATACACATTATGATGTCACTGATATATCACTAACATTTCTTTGATACGTCACAGTTTCAAACAACACCAACACTTAAACGACGTTGAGAGAGAGAGAGAGAGAGAGGAGAGACATATATACAGAAAAAGTATATATATAGTTGTTAGTGTCAGACGAAACACTTACTGTGGCAGGTGGCTCTTCTCCTTCTACACCAAAATAGTAAATACATAAAATAAAAAAACTATACCTTTTACATATTGTTATTGTAGCTGTATTTTCATACAATATTTATTATTTTGTTTACATATTGCATTCTTATTAGCATATTATTATTATTATTATTATTATTATTATTATTATTATTATTATTATTATTATTATTATTATTATTATTATTATTATTATTATTATTATTATTATTATTATTATTATTACTTAAAAAAATATGAAAGTAAAAACTTTTAAGTTCATATTAAACGGTTTCAGAAAGTGTTGTCATTGGCCATTTGATTGTTCAATGTTATCTTCTCCAGCCAATCAGTGACCACAGATCTGACATCGGCAATAACCCTTTTGGCAGTTAGACGTGCAAAACGATTTCTTAAAGAAACTGTCAAACCAATAGAGAGCTCTGACCTCAAAGATGAAGCATTATGGAATCTTGTCTAGTTATTTTTTATAAAGACAGACCAGTCTAGAGCACGTAAGGGGTAGGGGGGAGAGGTGGGAGAGAGGAGGTAGGAGGGAGGAGGAGGGAGAGGAGGAGAGGTGGGGAGAGAGGAGGGAGAGGAGGAGAGGGGAGAGGGAGGAGAGGAGGAGGGGGGAGAGGGAGGAGAGGTGGGAGAGGGGAGGGGAGGGGAGAGGGGAGAGGGGAGAGGAGGAGAGGGAGAGGGAGGGAGGGAGAGGGAGAGAGGGAGAGGTGGGGAGAGGGGGGAGAGGGGAGGAGGGGAGAGGAGGAGAGGTGGGAGAGGGAGGGAGAGGTGGGGAGGGGGGGAGAGAGGGAGAGGGGGAGAGGGAGGGAGGGGGGAGAGGGAGGGAGAGGTGGGGAGAGGGAGGAGAGGGGGAGAGGTGGGAGAGAAGGAGAGGTGGGAGAGGGGGAGGGGAGGGGGGAGAGGGAGGAGAGGGGAGAGGGAGGAGAGGGGAGAGGAGGAGAGGGAGAGGGGAGAGGTGGGGAGAGGGGGAGAGGGAGGAGAGGGGGAGAGGAAGGAGAGGTGGGAGGGAGGAGAGGGAGAGGAGAGAGGGGGAGAGGGAGGGGGGAGGGAGGAGAGAGAGGTGAGAAGGAGGGGAGAGGGGGAGAGGCAGAGAGGAAAAGAAAGAAATAGGTGAGAAAATATGGAAAATGTGGAGAGAGAGAAAAAAAAAAAGAGAGAGAGAGACTGGCCAGAGAAAAGAAAAATCTGAAGGGGAAAGGAGAAGGGAAGGTAGGGAGAGGAGGAAGGAGGAAGGAAGAGAGTAAGGAGAGAGGGAAAAGGGGAGGAAGGAGGGAGGGAAGGTTTGAAGGTATCTGGAGAGAGAGAGAGAGAGAGAGAGAGAGAGAGAGAGGAAGGAAGGAGGGGTGAGGGAAGGTGAGAAGGTGAGGGACTGGAGAAACAGATGGGAGGGGTGGGAGGAGAGGGCGTGTAGGGCAGGAGAAGGATAGAATTCTGAGAGGGAGATCTAAGACTTAGAGGGATGGAGGGAGTGGAGGAGAGGGATGTGAGAGTCAGGAGGATGGGAGTCAGGAGAGGGATGAGTTGGGAGAGGATGTGAGACAGAGGAGTGTGTGAGAGTCAGGAGAGGTGTATGTGTGTGAGTCTGTACAATAGTCTTATAATTCTTACACGCAGAAGAGACTCGTCGGAGGGACTGGTCACAACAGCTCAGTATTTCGTGTTAAAAACAAAACAATATCAGAGATAGAGGCTAGGGGAGAGTCATTTATTCTGAATATTTCGCTAACTGAGAGAATCAACTATTTGGTGGTATATTATAAATGTTTTAGTCTGTCTGTCTGTCTGTTGGTGAATGAACTACTTGGGTTTCTTACCCCAAATGTAGTCAAGTTCAAGTTGTTTTTTCTGCTGTTGTAAGTACTCTCTCTCTCTCTCTCTCTCTCTCTCTCTCTCTCTCTCTCATCGAAATAAAAACTAATATTAAAAAAGAAGCAAAACAAAAAATACCTTTTCATCTGATACTTTTTTATACGTCGTAACAAATACATGAAAATTAATGCCATAGAGATTTTTTTTTGTATGTTGAAATATTTGTGAATGTTGAGCACAAACATAAGTAATTTGTTCATTAATGTAAGATATTTCTGAATATCCAAAACAAATACAAGTAATTTTATTATTTCTTTTAGTTAATTGATGATTTACAGGATCGCGAATAAAGAAAAAAGAAAAGAAAGTCAATTAAAAGTTTAATAAAGAAAAAAATTAGGAAAACAGATGGCAGGAGCAGTGCAAAGACTGAGGCAATTACTGCGCTTGCTCTCTTTCACGACAAATATTTGCACAGTCTACAACGTGCTTCAGCCGGATAAATATTCCAGTATTCGTCCGGTTATAGCTCGGTTACTGCTCGTTCTGCCATTTAAGTTTCTGGTGAAAATTCAGGTGTACAGCGGGTGGAAATTCGGGTGTACAGCGGTTGGAATTCGGGTGTACATCGGGTGATAATTCGGATGTACGTCGGGTGCATACATTATTATACACTTGACGTAAAATGTATAATAATAATGCCATAATTGAATGCATAAATAAATCAATATAACTCTCAAACTGATATTAAAATCACATGAGAATATTCTATAGTTAAATATTTAACACAAGAATACTGAAGAAGTAAAGTTCCCAAATATTTCTACGATATTTACATTACACTATCATCTCCCACACACACATATATATGAGATATTCCCTCTGGTTTATAGTGAGTATTTACATTTAGCATTGCAAGTAATGTTACACCGTGTTAAAAAAATAACTTGATACATGAAATATATAAAATATATTTTAGAAGATCTGCGGAAATTGTATTAATTCTATCTAGTAACTTCAGTTAATTTCGTAAAAGGTGTTTTAGATGATGTGAAATGTATCTATCCATTTATTTGATAATAATCTATGTTAAAATTTCAAGTTGATTAAAAATATAAAAATTATAAATGGATAAAGTTTCCACCATTTTTTTAGTCATTACTTTATAAAATAACAAATAAAAACACAAAAATCAATAAATATCCTCCATTGAAGTAAAGTTTTAAAACTAATTATTTCTACTTTATCTATTTCCAGGTTGAGCTGAAGAGACACCCTGTCGAGGCTCCTGTTGTTCCTGACGCTACAAAAGACCCATAAGTCACCTAAAGGTCAACTACTATGGTCATCTGAATATACCTGGAGTCAACACCTATGAGACACACGACAGATTCAACACACACAACTCCTATCGACGGCTTTTGAAGGACAGGGAGTACAAGAACAAGGATCCTTTCTCTATATATTCATCCTGAGGAAAGAAAATACCATAAAACATATATTTCCTGCAGTAAAAGAAAAATATATTCCACCATAGTTGTTATATTTTTCTTTCTTTATATAATTTTAACTTAATATCTGTTTTTTCTTTTGGTGGGGGTTACTTATTTATTCATTTATTCATTAATCTATTTTTTTTCGAGATAAATCTGCCATTGGCGAAGAATTATTTAAATACGTATATAAGACGGATAAAAAAGTTATTTGTATGGAAATAAAAAATATAATTGGTAATAAGAGAGTGTGTGTGGGGAGGGGTGTCTGTCTGCGTGTGTGTGGGGAGGGGTGTCTGCGTGTGTGTGGGGGGTGTCTGCGTGTGTGTGTCTGTGCGTGTGTGTGTGGGGGTGTCTGTCTGCGTGTGTGTGTGGGGGGTGTCTGCGTGTGTGTCAGGGGTGTCTGCGTGTGTGTGGGGGTGTCTGTCTGCGTGTGTGTGTGTGTGTGAGTGAATGTTCATATATCATTATAATAAATCAGATATATAGTCTAATAACTTTAACTATATATATAACTGCCTATATCACATTACATGGACTACAAAACAAACGGTAATTAAACACAAACTACCGTAACTATAACAAGATCTATAAATAAACACATACAAAATATTTCAGTCATTTGCCATGGAAGTGAAACATCAAATATAAAACATACCAAAGTTGTACACATCAGAGCGGTACATTTTTCATGACACAACCCGTGTAGAAAGATATATCCCGCTGCCAATTAGCGTGTCAAACATTAGTAACTTGGCCATAATTTAATACATTATATCACTAACTTATAATATATTCTCGCATTATATTACCACCTATATTCTTACATTATGTCATCACTTATAATATATTCGTACATTATATCACCACTTATAATATAGCCAAACATTATTTCACCACTTACAATAAATTCTTACATTATTTCACCACTAATAATATATCCCCACATTATATCACCACTTACAATATAATGACATAGTCTAATAGTATTCTTGTACAATATAACACCATTTTTTTCTACTATATTATCACCGTCAAACAGTAACCACGAACGTAAACATTTATTCACTGTAATGTTTTTAGTATTAGTTTTATCTGTAATACGAGATTTCGACTTTCCAAATATTCACAAAACAATTCTCGAAATGTTTAGCGTCATTGAAACATTCTCTTCGTGTACAGTGGTTATGCCTTAGGGTCTATATACCAATGTCACTGACGATATTAAAATGTGGGTGTCTGTGTGTGGGTGTGAGAGAGAGAGAGTCCGTTTGTGTGTGGGTGAGAGAGAGAGAGAGTCCGTTTGTGTGTGGGTGTGGGTGTGAGAGAGAGAGAGAGTCCGTTTGTGTGTGGGTGAGAGAGAGAGAGAGCCCGTTTGTGTGTGGGTGTGTGTAACCGGTGCCGCCAGCCAAAGAGTGACATGACAAAATACCTTTACACCTATTCACCGATACAAACGAAGTCACCTGAGACTTATACCTGTAATAAATCCTTTTGATCCGGTAGTAATGATTCAGGTCATTAGTGGATAATCTTGTCAACATCATTATCCTGACACTTCCACAGATCTCGATTTTTTTCCTCCGTCTTTGCAATTTACCTGAGTCATAATACTTGGTCATTAACTCCACGTAACTGAAGCTTCATCAACGTGTAAAGGTGAAATAAATAATATCATGAAGGTTGATGACAATAATTTGATAAAGTGTATTGGTGAAGTCTCCATCATTTATCCTTCCCGAGTTGATATTGAAATGACTTTTTTTCTCAAGGTTTTACTTCATTTTGCTATTGTGGTGTTTTTTACTTGTGTTATTAATCTCTCGTGAAGTCAAAATTAAGCATCTTTATTTTTTCCTGGAACATGTGAAGTGATTATACTACTTCATCATATCAAAAGTTCCTTCACAACATCAAAAGTTTCTTCACAACATCAAAAGTTCCTTCACAACATCAAAAGTTCCTTCACAACATCAAAAGTTTCTTCACAACATCAAAAGTTTCTTCACAGCATCGAAAGTCCCTTCATAACATCAAAAGTTCCTTCATAACATCAAAAGTTCCTTCATAACATCAAAAGTTCCTTCACAACATCAAAAGTTCCTTCATAACATCAAAAGTTCCTTCACAACATCAAAAGTTTTTTCACAACATCAAAAGTTCCTTCACAATATCAAAAGTTTCTTCACAATATCAAAAGTTTCTTCACATCAAAAGTTCCTTCAAAATGTCAAAAAAGTTCCTTCACAATATGGAAATTTTTCTTGTACTAGATATGGAACTTGGTCAAAAACTGTACGGAAAAAAATCAATCACGATCTTAGAAATTTTCCCCCCTCTGACATAGTTCTTTTCGCTGTCTAAGACTCTGGTTCTCTTGTCGTTCATGTCACACAACTACTCCTGGAGATAAAATAGTCATTCCCCTAAAAGAATGACACAATCTCCTCTCTTCCAGAATGACACGATTTTTTTTCCTCTTCGTCTAGGAATAATGGAACATGATATTATGATTCTTATTCTGCCCCGAGAAAAAGCTCCGTACCACATCCCAGAAGGCATCACAGTCCGAGGTATTTTAACATCTTTCATATGATTCTGTAATCTAACCTAACCTGACCTGAATTGACCTAATCAAACCAAACTTAACCTAAACTAACCTAACAAAAACTAACATAGCTTAACCCAACCCAAGCCAACCCAACCCCTCTATAATACTAAGACACTCACTTACCAACTAACTATAGGCATCTCATGTTGTCTTGCAATGGAGGACCAAACTAAATCTTCCCTTATCTTAGATCTACATTATATTACCTACACTTTCCAGTAACGTTTAAAACACACCTTTACCCCCAGCCAATATAAAGGTCCCTTACACTACTCTGGACCTCAGGAACACACTACTATCACCCTTATCCTCCTCATACATAAGGTCTCTTAGCCTCACTCTGATGGGGAACGCTAAAATGACCCTTATATCCCTCATACACAAGGTCTCTTATACCTACTATGATGGGGGAACTATAAAATCACCCTTATACCACACTATCATAAAGCCCCCCCACGGGAAATGGGACACGGAGGCTATCTCAGTCATTGTTTCAGGGCAAGTCAATCTAAGGGAGTGATTCCTGGGCCGGGAGGTACACAGCATTGAAACCAGATGACGGAGAATGAGATCTGTGTTCAAATTGGCTACTCTACTCGCTTGTTGTGTTCACGGCTCGAGTTCGGTCTGGGGGAGGGGGAAGGAGGTGGGGGGGGTATAGGGAGGGGGAAGGTGGGAGGGGGAAGGTGGGAGAGGGAAGGAGGTGAGGGGTCGGGGTTCGGGGAGGGGTGAGGGGTAAGGGGTAGGGGAGGGAGAGTCTATTCCTACGTGGGAAAAGTTGTCACAGCTTTAAATTGAACGTGACTTGTGAATAGTAATGGAAGAGGTGACCTGATGTAGCTTTTGTTTACGAGTTTTTGTTATGGTAGATGCCCCAGGCTGGTCACGGTGGTGGCGCTGGGGAAGGATATAGAACCGTGAGATGGAAACAACCAGTATCTCGTTAACTAAGGCCTGCAGGTAGCTAGCTGTTAAGTAATTACCCAGGTGATGTTGTATTTAGAGAGAGCGAGAGAGTGAGAGAGCGAGAGAGTGAGAGAGAGAGAGAGTGAGAGAGTGAGAGAGAAAGGGCTTTGTCGTGTCACCATTATGATTAAAGGTGACTTGAACAAGATAACTTTGGGTCTTGTGTACTGAATTCGGTGGTTTTGGTGTGATAGAAAAGGTTAATCCATGTATTCAAATGTCTCTTATATATTTACATATTTTCTGCCAATCTCTGCCTCCCTTACAAACCATCGGCCAATCTCTGCCTCCCTTACAAACCATCGGCCAATCTCTGCCTCCCTTACAAACCATCGGCCAATCTCTGCCTCCCTTACAAACTATAGGCCAACCTCTGCCTCCCTTACAAACCACCGACCAATCTCTGCCTCCCTCGGCCAATCTCTGCCTCCCTTACAAACCATCGGCCAATCTCTGCCTCCCTTACAAACCATCGGCCAATCACTGCCTCCCTTACAAACCATCGGCCAATCTCTGTCTGCCTTTCACGCAAACTTTGACACATAGATAACTGTATTTTGTATATTTTGTTCATTTGTTTCAATGATTGTTATCCGTGTTTCAGTGATTTATACTAATCGTGTTTCTGTGATTTACCGATTAATATTTCTTCGTGTTTCAGTATAATTCATGTTTCTTGTTATCCTCACAGAGTAACAGGAAAAGATAACGATAAGAGATAACAAACTGGCCTTAAATACACAAAAGAGAAAGATTAACAAGAGATGAAACTGATAAGAGATTTATGTGTGTGTGTTTTTTTTCTGTGTCATTATGAAACACTTACGACGTTTGTCTTCCAAAAGCAATAATATTATGCAATTGTGGATCACGAAAACAGTAAAGGATGTCCCATTGTTACTGAGACTGATGAGTAAACGTGGCACATTATCGTGTTCTGTGATAGTGAAGGTCTGTCTGTCTGTAAACATAAACGGTGTTAAATAACTCGAAAAATAATATATTACTCTTGCGAATAATGTGTATAATATCTGTGTCTGGATTGAGAATACTTGAATCTGTGGAGGAAATATTTTAAAACGAAATTTACAGAAGCAGAAAGTGAGCATCGTATCTGGTCAAGAGAAACTCACAGTGACTTCAGTTCAATAAGGGAAAAAAAAGTTTGAGATGTTTTACGGTGAGGTAATCAAGACCCGGGAACTGGCCAGACAAAAATTGAAGCCTGGGATCGTGGAAACCTAGCGGTGCGGGTGTGTTGTTCTCTGCCTCACTGACCTTAGATACACTCCTTGACCCAGTGACGTATACAAGAACATCCATCACCTGGGTTGACCTTTATCATTCTGTATAATAACAAAAACGTGACAAAATACATTCTGTGCTGTACCAAACGATCATTATTTCATCAGTCTTTTAGTGACAGAAAACGTTGGGTGAGAATTATTTACCAGGTTATTTAAGTGTGTCTTGGGATGAGTTACCATAGTACCATTGCCAAGATCATCATCCATCTCTAACTAATGTAATTTAAGTGCAAATTTACAACTGAGTGCCGTGGATATTGGATGACAGCAACGAGAGAACTATCATCTTTATTTTCAGCTATCAAACAGTGCCAAGCTTCCTCACCCGTTTGAGCAATACTTCCGTTAAGATTTACGATCGACCAGTAATGCCAGCATGTACTACACAGCCTACGGGAACTGGCTATGATGTTCTTGTCATGTGTAAAGCTGGAAACGTCTTGTGAAATCATGACACCTCGCCTGGTGGGGGAGAGTGAGAGTCGTGGTTGTCTTAGTGTAAACGAAGGTGTGGGAAGTGAGCCACCTGTGTGACCTCAGACAGTGTTTCGTTCACTAGAAAACCGAGACGTTGGCTAAATGAAAATTGGGGGGTTAAGGTGAGACGTCTAGGGAGAGAAAAAATATATTAGAGATAAAACAAAACAAAATAGAGAGAAAGATACAATTAAGATAAGAAGTTTCGTAACACACACACACACACATCAGGTGTAGTAACGTTAAACAGATGCGCACACAGTTCACTATGCAACATTACACACAAAACACAGATTATAGATGACATGCCACGTGCATAGAGGACATAATGGCGAGAGTTACTGCTGGCATGAAGTGTGTTGCGTGACGCTGAGGCGGCCACTCATCCTGCAGACACGCGTGGGTCACTGTACACGCGGGCCTGAGTGTGGACGTCTCCTAGGATGGTGACTCAGCATCACCCTCCATATGATGAGGACACTCCAATTTTATAGCGGACTACGTCAGTCTGGAAGGACTCTAAACATACAGGTATTGGTGTGGGCGTGCTTGTGGGCGTGGGTAGCGTGTGGCGTGGAAGGTGACTGTCCGAAAGAGTGCGAGTGTAAGTGGAAAGACGGGAAAGAAACAGTGGCCTGTCTTGGCGCCGAGCTCATCGATATTCCGCGCAACCTTGACCCGTCCACTCAGGTGCTCGACCTGAAGCACAATAACCTGCAGATCCTGCCTCGCGACGCCTTCGTCAACACAGGTCTGGTCAACCTACAGAAGCTCTGGCTCAGTCACTGCAACCTGAAGCACATGGAACGTGGCTCCTTCAACATGCTGGCCAATCTAGTTGAGCTTGACGCGAGTCATAATTTACTACGGTCAGTGCCCACCGCAGCGTTCATTGACATCTCTGGTCTGCGGGAACTGAGCCTCGCTAACAATGCTCTCACCAGCATCCCCGCTGATGCCTTCGCCCCGACGCCAGACCTCGTGCACCTGGACCTCTCCAGCAACCGGATACACAGCGTCGACCCGAAGGCTTTTCGGTGTCTCTCTTCCTTGGAAATCCTCAAATTATCCAGCAACATGTTGGTAAATTTACTTCAGGAGTTGCTTGTACCACTGAAGGCTCTCCATGGCCTCAACCTCAACGACAATCCCTGGAACTGTGATTGTAGTCTTCGGCCTTTGCGCCAATGGATGCTGGATCACAAGATTTCCGGCGTTGTACCACCAAACTGCGCTCGTCCTGAGCGACTCAGCGGTAGTGGCTGGCACTCTTTGACCCTGGACGAATTTGTCTGTGCGCCGCACGCTACTGCCGTAGTTCCGAGGATCCTGGCTAACCACGGCGACAACGTGTCCCTGGCTTGCCGTATCGAGAGAGACGTGGAAGCCTCCGTCACTTGGCTAAATGGAAACCGGCCACTAGAGAAAACCAAAGAAGGTTGGCGCTACCACGTGCTAGAGCTGGTCACATCCAACACTGCGATGTTTATATCTAACCTGACCATTGTGGGGGTCAAAACAAATGACCAAGGTAAATACAAGTGTCTAGCAGAGAACAAGGCGGGACGAAGTGCAGCCAATATGACTCTGAAAGTATCGAATGACATCACGGAGGTACGACTCGTGTCCATTGATAAAGCGTATATGACCGGAGGCCTCTTGTGTGGTTTAGGTTTTCTGGTCGCAGTCTTGTTGCTCGTCAGCTGCATCGTACACCGTCGGCAGCGAGTACAAAGGTTTCGTAGACAAGAAGAAGATCGGGAGGGGAGGCAAATAGAAGGCAGTTGTACCACCCCAAAACCTATGGTCACCACGCAGAGGAAACCTTCAGATTATCATGTTATTCCATCTGGTGATTCAGAGGAGCCACCAATACATCCGGAACAGACACAGGAACCCTGGCTGTCGCGGGAGGCGGCTAACGGTGGGTATCCTCGTGCCAGTTACCTGGATAATGGAAGATACGACGACTCCAGCCTGGAAAGATACAGGGAAGATGTAATCGATGACCTGAGAGAGCAACAAGCTTCTCCCAGCGCGATGTCCTACGCCGAGCTTCCTTCTACGGAACTTACAAGGAGGAGGAGCGACCTAGGAGACAAAGAGAGCCTCAAGAACCTGGAGTTCGAGACAGACATCCTTCGGCGTGAGTGTAGCCCCACCGGTTCCACCGTGTCTGTGGTCAGCAACGGCCAGCTCACCGACATCCTAAATCGGCCTTATTCCCGGAGGCTCGACCACCAGGGCTTCCAGTCATCAGACTTCAACAGCATCGCTAGAAAGTGAGTTCGTGAACTGTTCTGACTTAGCTTTAGTACGTATTGTGATGTCTTAGTCCCGTCTCTGATATACGGTGGAATTTAACCAACAACTCCTTTTATAAAAATATTCCTCGTAATTGTTCCAAACTTGCTTAGAGTCGCTACGTTAAACTAAAATTTGTTCTGACTCAGTTCATCAGTAGACCTTTAAGCTAGATTTTAATGTGCTAAGCTTTCTATTGATTCACTCCATGAATATATTCTCTGGTTAGTGTTATATTCTGATTCACAATTTGTTTCTCATTTCAGACACCGTCCTATTATATGTGATGACAGAAGGCATGACCGTCTTCCGTATGACCCGTGTGCTCTCAACGGCAGGTGAGATGAGGTCACCTAGGCTTGTTCTTGTCATCTATGTTAGGTCATTAGGGACAACGTAAACTGCATTTTGACAAAAAGGTTGTAGTGGGTCAGGATTAAGTAAAGTAAGACGATAAGGTTTGATACCATTACTTTAAAAGTTTGTTACTTTATATAAACAAGAGGTGGAGGAGAAAGTAGGTGCAGGTATGAGAGTAAAGCAGAAGATCTGATGTTGAGTTAAGGGATACTAGGCAATGTCAGACAGAGTTCTAATAGATAAATTTAATCCTAAACCAATATACTTGTCAAAAAAATCAGGTTTATACTTAACAAATGATAACAGAGATCTTATAAAATATTTGTGAAGGTGTGAGGAAGGATATAAGAAGCTGTGACTTGCATTGGATATCTAATTGCTATTGGCGATTTTAATACTAAAACTGAAAAGGGAAGAAGCACCAGAAGTAGAACCGCAGGAGTTAGTCAATAGAAAATAGAAATGAAAGAGAAGAGAGAGTAGTTAAGTTTATGTAATGAAAACAAGATGATTATTGGTAAGTCACGGTTTCAACATCACCCGAGGCATATTTATATACAGATGTCATCCCCGAGTAATGAGCGTGTTAGTGAGAGGAATCAAACAGATTATATTCTATTTCGAGATAACTTGAAGCTCTCGGGAACCCAAACTAAGACCTTCTCGGGGACAGACTGTGTCCCGGGAAAGAGATTTATTAGGATAAATCTTAAAATATAAAGAAAACAAGAGGAATATAGTTAAATTTGGGGATTAATTGAAGCCAAGGACAGAGGCAGAGAATTAATAAAAAACTGAGACCCAAAACAGATTTTGAGTATCGTTAAAGGAAGGACGTAAAGAATTAGTTATATGATGGTCGAGGAATGAATTAGAATATATTGATATTAAACAGATGGGAGAAACGTATATGACAAAAGTGTGAAAGTGAACGTGGGTCCCATAGCCAGGACTGCCCGCCAGAGACAGTGACGCCGGCACTGTCCCTGACAACCTTCACTTCCCCTAGGCACTCATATATAGCTGACTAGAAACACTGACTCTTAGTACTGAAGGTAAGTGTTATAGCCACTAGACCTCTTCACTAATTTACAACCAGGCCAGAATTAAATTGTAAAATAAAATTTAAATAAATTGACAAATAAAAATTTCACCGGAAATAAACTTTATAATGAAGTTTATAAAGAAAATAAAAAGCAATATTGATAAGCTAAGGATGATTTAAAACATAAATTAGAAAGGGATACAGTTGAATGAGAGTGTACAGATAAATAACGTATCAAACAAGAAGAAAAAGACAACATAATCAATAAAAAATAATAATCCGACTCTGACACACAAGAAGTAGAAGAAATAATAATGAGGTGGAAACGAAAAGGAAATAAAGTTAAATCGAACACTTTAGGAAACAGCAGTTCAGGAAACTACGAGGAAAATGAAAAACAAAATGACAGAGCTTGTGATACTGATCAGCTTCCAGCACAACTTCTAAAACAATACACGAATAAAAAATAAAAGAGTTAATTGTGTTTTCAGAAAGTTGCAGTAGATAACAAGTCACTTTAACGAGGTACATCACAATCTCCAGTTGATAAGCAAAAAAAATCAGACAGAAACTCTAAAATATTTTTGCATATGATGTGGGTGTGTGTGTGTGTATGTGTGTGTGTGAGTGTATGTGTGTGTGTGTGAGTGTATGTGTGTGTGTGAGTGTATGTGTGTGTGTGTGTGGGTGTGTGTGTGTGAGTGTATGTGTGTGTGTGAGTGTATGTGTGTGTGTGTGTGGGTGTGTGTGTGTGTGTAATATACCTTCCCCAGTCATAGCAGGTCCTCACCATTCAACAAAGGTACATTATACAAAACTTCCAACATCCACAACAAATTAGGTGAACATTATGAAGTTTTCTGAGTGTATTAGTAAAGCCTCGGTGAACTAATTAAAAGAGAAAATATTAATACTATAATGAGCGCGTTTGTTGATGATGATAGTTTTAACCCTCGCTCCATAGGTACTTGTTACGATCTACCGATACGCTGTTTGTCGGTCACCAGAGGTCACTCCAAACATCAACAAAGACAAAATAATTCAGCAAGTGTTCTTATTGGTCGCCAGGCTGTCTTATATAACCAAACAAATAGAATTGGGTGATTAGGTGGGCAGAATGGGGTATCTAGACACCGGGGTATCAAGGGGTACAGCAGGGGTATCAAACAGCATATCTACAGGCCAGCCTAGGGGGGGGTATTATCTAGGGTACAACAGCTAGGGTACAGCAGGGGTATCTAGGGCACACCAGGGGGGCAGGGGGGTACACAAAGGGTACAGCAGGGGCTAGGGTACAACAGTTAGGCGGGGTATCTAGGGTACCGGTAGGTGGGTACAGCAGGGGTATCAAGGGTACAGCAGGGGGGCCTAGGACAGCAGGGGTATCAAAGGGTACAGCGGGGTATCTAGGGTACAGCAAATTCAGGGTACAGCGGGGGTATCAGCAGGGGTACAACAGGGGTAGGGTACAGCGGGGTATCAAGGGTACAGCAGTATCTAGCAGGGGGGTACAGCGGGGTATCTAGGGCACAATCACAGCACAGGGGGGATCAAGCAGCGGGGGTATCTAAATCAAGGGTACAGCGGGGGTGTATCTAGGGCACAGCAGGGGTATCTAGGGGCACAGCAGGGTATCTAGGGCATATCTAGGGCACAGCAGGGTCTAGGGCAGTAGGGTCAGCGGGGGGTATCTAGGGTACAGCGGGGGTATCTAGGGCACAGCGGGGGTATCTAGGGTACAGCGGGGGTATCTAGGGCACAGCGGGGGTATCTAGGGCACAGCGGGGGTGTCTAGGGTACAGCTGTGGAGGGAGGCCATCTACCGTAGGCTACATTATTGACTATTCTCGCTTAGCTCTCTAGCCTGCACACCTGTAATTGCTTGTAATTTGAATATACTATATATATCACCTGTAGAATATTTAAAGCCACTGTAATATCACCTCACTGTCTCAACCTCATATGCACCACCACTGTAGCTCCCATATATACACACCTATATAGCTCCCATATGTACTCACCTGTATAGCTCCCATATGTACTCACCTATATAGCTTCCATATGTACTCACCTATATAGCTCCCATATGTACTCACCTATATAGCTCCCATATGTACTCACCTATTGTATAGCTTTCAAATGTACTCACGTATTATAGCTCCCATTTTGTACTCACTATCTGTATCTATCTGTAACCTCCACCTGTAACCTCCACTTGTACCCAGTAACCTCCACCCTCTGCCTGTACCCACCTGTAACCTCCACCCTCTGCCTGTACCCACCTGTAACCTCCACCTGTAACCTCCATCTACACTTCATGGCCCACGACCTATGTCCTTTATCGTTACCCACCTGTAATCTCCATCTGTATCTACCTGTAACTTCAACCTGTAATCACCTGTTACCTGTACTCAGCTATCTTCCTTTGCACCTGCTCTGAGCTGTTAGATGCCTACCTACAGGTGCTACAGCGCCCTCAACCTGGCGATGAGCGAGGCAGCCTCCCACGCCTTCTGCTACCCCAGGGGGAGGCGAGCCAGAACCCGCTATCCCTCCCTCCCATCCACGCCCATGCTAGACGCTGACGACCGCCTCGCCTACGCTCACGATGCCAGGAGACTGAGGAGGCTTATGGCTGCTAACAGGTGAGGGAGGGAGACAGAGGGAGAGAGTAGGCGAGGAAGGGAGAGAATGATTGAGTGAAAGAAGAAATGAGACAGAGAGCAAGAGGGTGATAGGGAGGGAGAGAAGGACGGAAGGGAGGGTGATAAGGAGGGAGAGAAGGAAAGAGACGAAGGAAGGGGTTTGAAAGAAAGAAAGAAAGAAAGGAACGAAGAAAGAAAGACAGGAAGGAGAGAAGGAAGGAAGGAAGGAAGGAAGGAAGGAAGGAAGGAAGGAAGGAAGGAAGGAAGGTAGGAAGGAAGGAAGGAGAGACACAGGAACTATCACAAAAGGTCAGAGGCGATGAAAAACAAAACAGAAAACGGAATCAAGAGTCCAAATAAAAGATGTCATCATACTCAAAGTTCACCACATACCTGCACTTGATACGTCCCTGTGAGAGACGAACCTTGGCCTACACACACACACACACACACACACGCACACACACGCAGTATTATTCATGAACATACACCTACACCACACTATACCACCATCATTACACCTACACCACACTGTACCACCATCATTGCACCTACACCACACTGTACCATCATCATTACACCTACACCACACTGTACCACCATCATTGCACCTACACCACACTGTACCACCATCATTGCACCTACACCACACTGTACCATCATCATTGCACCTACACCACACTGTACCACCATCATTGCACCTACACCACACTGTACCATCATCATTGCACCTACACCACACTGTACCACCATCATTGCACCTACACCACACTGTACCACACACACCACACTGTACCACCATCATTACATACCACACCACACTGCACCATCATTACACCTACAATTCGTTATTAATTGAAACAACACCCTACACCACACTGTACCATCATCATTGCACCTACACCACACTGTACCACCATCATTACACCTACACCACACTGTACCACCATCATTGCACCTACACCACACTGTACCACCATCATTGCACCTACACCACACTGTACCACCATCATTGCACCTACACCACAGTATATCACATCATTGTACCACCACTGCACCACCCTCTCACGCTTCCTCTCTTTCCCAGAGGCGTGTACCGTTCTCTAGAGGGTACGGGAGACCTGTCGAACTCATATCGGTACCAGTACCACGCCGCCCAGCTCGAGAACTATCTGAAGGAGTATCGGAATTTACAGAAGCGTTTCTACAGGATGAAGGAATCATGCGACCCCGTCCACAGGGGCGGTTCCGCCTCCAGGTGGGAAAAACCTTTCTTTATTTACCCATTGGGAGGGGGAGTAAGTTAACCTTTTTTGTTAATTCTTCTTGGTTATTATTCTGGTAGTTAACTTTTCTCATTTCCAAGAGATTTTTCTCTGCTATTGTAAACTGATTTTGATATTTCAGTGAATGATTTATTTTATATCTTAAGAATTAATTTTTCTATATCGTATAAAAATATTTTAAAATTTGGGTAATTTGTCTGTAATTATTTGTACTTAGTTTTCCTATAATGGCCACAGTGGTATAATAAGTTTTCATTACTCTCTAAGTCTACTTAACCAGGACTACATCACAAAATAAGGCATTGAACTTTTTCATATGTTTTGGTTGACAGATATACTTCGTTAGACGGATATTTTAGATCTAACGCACCCTCGATATAACGGATTTTCCTCTCCATTTGTCCGTTAAATAGAAGTTTCAGTATAAATAGTGTTCTTTTATAAGTCATAATTTCGTTCCTAGAATAACATGAACAATATATTAACCGGTTGAATGGGTCCATTTTGCCTCGACCAGGATTAAACGAGAACTCTATGATTGGGCTAAATAATTAATTCCCTGCTATGATTTATCTATGACTGTTAGTTAGAACAATTAATTAATGGGTTTTATGTATTTTCACTTTTGTACATAACAGCAACACTGTTTATTTTACGTATTTTGTAGGATTATATATTTTTTTTTTAATTACGTTGCTTATACTCATTGTTCTTTGTTAAAAGTGTAACCATAATATATCTGTTGGTTCAATATTACGTTTACATCTTCATTTATTATTTGAAAATCTGCATAAATGGGTCACTATATATTTATAGCTTTATAACCCCTTTAGTACGACGACCTAACCCCATTAAGTCATCAAGCCATCATGGGTCATCGTACTCAAGGGGTTAAATCAGAATTGACTTAACACAGTACAGTGAGTAATGACTAATGTATGTAATAAATGTTTTTTATCTCCCCACGTCAGACTGACAGCATACGCGGACAAAATGGATGGTTCTGGGACACTCTTGGGTGATCTGGCTGGCAGCCTGTCCCGTGACGTCACCGGCAGCCTTACACGTGATGTCACGAGCGGATTCAGTCGTAGTAATCTGGCCCGTGACCTGACTGGTAGGTTGTCTCGTACTGGCAGCTTGAGTCGTGACGTCAACGGCAGGCTTAGCCGTACTGGTAGCCTCACCCGTGACGTCGCTGGTGCCTTGAGCCGAGCTGGCAGTCTGTCCCATGACGTCACGAGCAACTTAAGTCGTGACATCACTGGCAGCCTAGCTCGTGACGTCACAGGAGGTGTGGGCTTATTCCCGGGTTCCCCCAGCCCGTCGTCGCCACCGTCGCCATACCTCGACATGGAGTTTGGTCGCCCTCGTCGCCGCGCTAGAGCCGCCACGGAACCGCTGCTGGACGTTTCCCAATCTGGAGTCCTGGGACACAGGAAGTCCAGCCTGGGGATGATCTCAGGGGCCTCACTTGGACACTCTGAGGTGGTCAGGGATGTGCTGAAAGGAAGGTCGCGAGGGCCTTCTGATCCCATGATTGACGCCATGCACAGTCGGTCGTTAGGGACCCCGGAGTCCATGTTAGACGCTATGCAAAGTCGAGCGTTTGGCTCGACAGAAACTGTGAGGGACGTAATGTCAAGTCGGGGTCTCGGTGCCGCTGAGTCCATGATGGACGCCATGTCTGGCCGGACAGCGGATGCCATGGTGGAGATGGGACCTGGGGAGTCACAGCGACAGTCAGAGCCCCTCAGGTCCATCCTCAAGAACCGGTATGAGGGCGGCGGCCTCCTGTATCAGGGGAAGTACTCGAACAGTGCCTACTACGACGACGACGACGACAGGACCACCTACAGCCCTTCAGAATATAAAGACTACCTCGACCACGGCTCCTGAGTCACCACCACCACCACACTCTAGCTGTTATGGAAAGTTAGGAGTAAACTTTTTATATTGCCAACTGCTCTTGTTGTCTGTTGTTGTTGTTGAAGTTAGATGCCTTCTTGAGCTAAATGCTGTCGTTTTTCCTGTCTTTCTTAACCATCTCGGCTGTCGACTGTCCTCCCCCCTTGGTGCTACGGTGGTACATACGTAGGCGTTCTTCAATACATATCTTCAGCACACATCTTTTCAACCCCCACCCCCTCACCCCCTCACCCCCTACACCCCCTTACCCCATACACCCTTCTTCTCCACCCTGTCACCCTCACCCCCTACACCCCCTTTACCCCCCACCCTCTCTGCAACCCCTGTCACCTCCCCAACCCCTACACCCCTGCAACCCCATACACCATCTCACCCCTGAGCACCCCCAGCACCTCATCTTACACACCCCCCACCCCACCTCCACCCCTCACCCCCTCATCTCACTCCCACACCCCCCATCCCTCCCCACCCCTCCATCCTGTCAACCCCCATCCCCATACACCATTCACCTCTACACTCCTCACCCCTATACACCCCTCACCTCTCACCCCACACCCCCTCACCCCCATACACCCCTCACCCCCACACCCCCTCAGCCCCCAGCACCCCACCCCCTACACCCCCCTCACCTTATACACCTCACCCTTACACCCCCTCACACCCCCTCACCCCTACACCCTCACCCCCACCATTCCCCGTCCATCAGAATAGTGTTTTACTGGGATTTTATTTGTTTCACATCTGTGAGCATTATTGTATTTCACTTAGGTTTATCAATACATATATAAAACAGACGTACAAACACAGCCTTGTACTACACCCAACCTCTTTCTGGCTATATTCCAAATACCATCATCATATTTATTTTACTAGTTGTGTCTTGAAAATTTTTTAAGTTCATTTATATCTGACTTTAAAATTTTTACACTTCCTTATTTACGGTTTCCCAAATCACCCATTTTGTGTTTATTTATATTATTATTGTTGTTTTTTTGAGAGAGAAATAGCTTACCCTAGACAATCAATAGCGTAAGTGAATATTCAATGCAATTTGCCTTCCCAGTGATATTTTTTTAACACTTATTATCATCAATATAGTAATCTCTCTATTTACCGGACATCAATCTAAAGGGTATAGTCCGTTAAATAGGGGTCTTACTGTATCAGACTACCGGCGCTGGCTATACTTAAGAATAATGGTTAATAGTGTTCCCCAAGACAATGATGATTCTTCCCACCTAACCTTTAAGACGTGAGACCTTAACCTAACCTAACCTAACAAATCCTTACCTGACCTGACCTCACCTGACCTGACCTAACCTCACCTCACCTAACCTAACCTAACAAATCCTTACCTGACCTGACCTGACCTGACCTGACCTGACCTAACCTCACCTCACCTAACCTAACCTAACCTAACCTAACCTAAGCTTTACTAGGAAACTATACTGTACTGTATTTAGAGGCGAATTAATTTTCTTGGCATTAAGTAGCTGCCCAAATATCATAGGAAATTACTGTTGTAAATAAAAATTAAACTGAGAAAAGGTCCTTGATATTAATATACAAATTAGTGTCTATTTAACTTAGAAGCTTAACCCTTTGAGTCCTGAAGGGTTAAATCATCGTCGTCAAAGGGTTAAAGTGGGATTTTGATCCGATAGAGTGAACTGGAAGCTTGATCTAAAAGCTTTATCTAGAAATGTGAATTGGAAAGTGTAAGTTGGAGGAGTGACCTGCCAGTCTGATCAGGGAAATTGGGAGCTTCAGTTTGGCTCTGGACCTGGGAGCTTGACATGAGAACTTGTCTGGAAGCTTGATATAGAAGCTTGATATGGGAAGCTGATGTGGGAGCATGAAATGAAAGCTTGATGTGGGAAGCTGATCTGAGAGCTTGGTCTAAGAGATTGACCTGAGATCTTGATCTGGGAAGCTGAAATGGAAGCTTGATCTGGGAGCTTGATATGAGAGCTTGACTTCGTAAGCTGATTTTGGAGCTTGATCTACGATTGACAGCCTGATCTTAACTCTTGAGTGTTTTGGGATGGAAGTGACTAAAAGCAGGCTGATCAGAGATCTCCTCTGAGTATGGGAAGCGTATTTGTTCTGTTCTGAGTAGTAGGAAGAACAAATGGTCTGTTCTGATTAGTGGGGTAACAAATGACCTGATCTCAGTCTGTTCTGATTAGTAGAAATAACAAATAACCTGATCTCAGTCTGTTCTGAGTAGTAGGAAGAACAAATGATCTGATCTCAGTCTGTTCTGAGTAGCAGGAAGAACAAATGACCTGATCTCAGTCTGTTCTGAGTAGCAGGAAGAACAAATGACCTGATCTCAGTCTATTCTGATTAGTAGGAAGAACAAATGACCTGATCTCAGTCTGTTCTGATTAGTGGGGGGAACATATGGTCTGTTCTGATTAGTAGGAAGAACAAATGACCTGATTTCAGTCTATTCTGATTAGTAGGAAGAACAAATGACTTGATATCAGTCTGTTCTGATTAGTGGGGGGAACATATGGTCTGTTCTGATTAGTAGGAAGAACAAATGACCTGATCCTGCCCACTTTATCAGGTAGGAACACCCATCTCAGTCTGTTCTTAGATTAGTAGGAAGCAGAAATTAATTAACTTGATCCCCAGCCCACCTGATTAGTAGGAAGAATAAATGACCTGATCCCAAATTTGAATGGTGTTTAACCAAAAGAACTGATCAGCCTGTCTTGATTAGTGGGGAACATATGGTCTGTTCTGATTAGTAGGAAGAACAAATGACCTGATCTCTCAGTCTGTTTGAGTGCAGGAAGAACAAATGACCTGATCTCAGTCTGTTCTGATCATGTCTCTGATTAGTAGGAAGAACAAATGACCTGATCTCAGTCTGTTCTGATTAGTAGGAAGAACAAATGACCTGATCTCAGTCTGTTCTGATTAGTAGGAAGAACAAATGACTGTTCTGATTAGTAGGAAGAACAAATGACCTGATCTCAGTCTGTTCTGATTAGTAGGAAGAACAAATGACCTGATCTCAGTCTGTTCTGAGTAGTGGGGGGAACATTATCTGATTTGAGGAATGAAAATAATACCTAAAGAGAATTTTGCATCTATAGTCGCCAGATCAGCCCTATTTCCTTCTCATTCTCTCACATTCTCTCTCATTATCTCTTATTCTCTCATTCTCTTTCATCAACTCGTAGTCTCTCTCATTATTTCTCCGTTCTGGGCCACATACCGGGTACAGTACCAAGTAGCTGCTGTACTTATTATGACCGCCAATCACAATTGTTTTAGAGAGGTTAAGCTTGATTTTGATTGGTTGTAGTGCTGGAGTTTCTTGACTCTGGTATGTGACGGTGATACTGGTATGTGGGTTCGGTGGTACTGGTATGTGGGTTCGGTGGTACTGGTATGTGGGTTCGGTGGTACTGGTATGTGGGTTCGGTGGTCTGGTATGTAGGTTCAGTGGCAGGCTACTGTTATGTAGGTTCATTGTTATTGGTATGTAGGCGCAGTGGTATTGGTATGTAGGTTCAATGGTATTGGTATGTAGGTTCAGTGTGGTACCGGTGAGTTAGGTTCGGTGGTACCGGTGTCTGGTATGAACATGATCCAGTATGTTGCTTGATATGTTCCCAAAATATAATTCTGTTATATTTGCTTTACATGTGGCCTCAGTATGTTGTTGCAATATGTGGCCTCAGTATGTAGCCTCAGTATGTGGCCCCAGTATGTAGCCTCAGTGAGTGGCCCTATGGCCCTAGTATGTGGCCCCAGAACATGGTGTCAGTCTCCGTATGTTAGTGGAATGATTCACGAATATTTGAAGAAATATTTCCACACGTGCTGCAAATTTGACCACTGAAACAAGGAAGATGCCTAATAGTCTCTCCTTATTCAAGTTTAGGTGCGCCAACAGCTCTATATATGATTGGTAACCTGCTGTTTAAGTCAAAATTAGGTCATTAGTGTAGGCAATTATGACCTATGAAATCCATTTAACATTACCTTCTTAAATTCAGTTGTAATAAATTCAGCTTAATTATCACTAACTCACTCACTAACTGATTGACTCACTCACTCACTGACTCAGAAAAACTGTCACTGGTGGGAAACAATCAATAACAGAGAAGAAAAAAATTATGCCTAGGCTGGCCCGACGCACAAGTAACTGTTCTGTTTCTTTTAATTTCGTTCACTATAAGTTTAAGTTATTTCATTCCTCAGTTCATTATGTGACCCAAGTTACTGAAATAATTAATAAATCCGTAATTACATATTTATCATCGTCTCCCTTATTATTATTAATATAATTTTCTTTGATTACTTCCTCCCTTAAAATTTCCTCCACGTTCTACTCCCACTCATCATAGAAAGGAATTCCCACTACATATTACTCACTTTCTCTAAATGAACTAAAACCTTCACATATCAACACCAAAGCACTTTAGACACGAAGGATAATGATAAGGATATGAAATATAACTGGAGATTATTTGAAGTTTAGATGACGTTTCTCTCCTACTTAACAATGATCTTATATTTTATACGTTATATGGTAAGGAATGTTTTGGTGGCTTCCAGCTTGTCTTATAGCCAAGGGAAGTCAAGCCAAGGGAAGGGAAACTTTGCCAAGGAGAGCCAATGGAAGCCAAGGGAGGCCAAGGGAAGGGAAGGCATGCCATCAAGAGTTTTTTTTAGGTTGTATACGAGCAGGCGGTGAAGGACAGCGGTCATAGATCAAGTGTAAGAAGAAAAATTCCTCCCTCGTAGAAAAGCTGGCAGCCGATAGTGATAACTGTTGAGAAAAAATACGTATTTTTTTTTTGACGATTGAGTTAAAGAACAGGCGGGTGGGCGGCTGGGTGGGTGGGTGGATGGATGGGTGGGGTGGGTGGATGAGTGGGTGGATGGTGGGTAGGTGAGGGGTATGAATAGTTGAGGGAGGGATGGGTAGGTGGGTGATAGTTGGTGTACGATGGAGTCAGGGAGCAGGTGGGGAGGCGTGTGGATAGCTGGGTAGGGAGTTGGGGTAGGTAGGTAGGTGAAGTGGGATAGGCTCAACACACCTGTCCTACGGATATTAACAGTAGAGATGGTGAAGATGATGATAATAAAAAAATACAAAAATAAAAGTTGCTGTTGGATTTTGAGTGCCAGAGCTAAAGCTAAATGAGTGTCAGAGCTAAAGCTAAATGAGTGCCAGAGCTAAGGCTAAATGAGCGCCAGAGCTAAAGCCACATGTTATTTCGTCACTGCCACCGAGTAGGGGAAGAAATATTGTCTCCACTTATAAAACAATTCTCCAGTTGTTTTTTTCATATATCTTGTGTATACTGTACTAAGATAACCTAACCCAACCTTTCCACTGATGCATACATGTTCCCCATACAGTGACACCTCTATATAGCGGACTTCTCTTTCCATATAATCCGTGAGATGGGGGAGGGGGGGGGGGGGGCATTTCACATCTAACGAACACTCGAGATAACGAACATTCCTCTCCAAATAGTCCGCTAAATATAGGTTTCACAGTATGTCCCCTTATTTGTCCTCTACTATGAATCTTCCAGTCTTCCGTAGCCGCATCAATGTCTTCCTTTAATCTTACGCTCTTACGGCTAGGTAGAGGTGACGTCCGCATATTTTCTACTAACTTAAAAGGTCTCAAAGTTGCCCCTTGTAGTACTCCCTTCAGTCTTAAACTATAGGACCCGTCACTAGTGTTCCTTCTGTTCACGGGATTGATTAAAGATACGGAGCCAGATGATGTCAGGTGATGTCAGGTGTTCCCAGGTGATGTCAGGTGTTTCCAGGTGATGTCAGGTGTTTCCAGGTGATGTCAGGTGTTCCCAGGTGATGTCAGGTGTTTCCAGGTGATGTCAGGTGTTTCCAGGTGATGTCAGGTGTTCCCAAGTGATGTCAGGTGTTCCCAAGTGATGTCAGGTGTTTCCAGGTGATGTCAGGTGTTTCCAGGTGATGCCAGGTGTAATGATTGTGTTTATTTTGTATCATTATGTCATTGATGTAACTGTTACTTTCTTATTGTTATAAATGAAATTATTTTGTTAGATATATGATAGTGAAATCTTTATATACCGGACTTCTCTCGCTCCATATAATCCGTTAGATGGAGGTTTCACATCTAATGGACCTTCAAAATAACGGAATTTTCAGCTCCATAGAGTCCGTTAAATAGAGATTTTACTGTACTAATTTTTCCTTCAATACTAATGCTACTTTTTTTTATATGATTATAGTATATTAAGTTGTATAATTTTTTGTCAACTTTGATTATATGTCAAAAACTCGCTAATTAGTTTATCCTTACAGGTATAATTACAAAAGGTGTAACAGGGTACCGTGTCTTTAACCATGCCCCTATAATGATGACTCAGTTGTTAAGAGGTGTAAACTTCTGAGCTGAGGTGTATTGTCCGTCATCCACCCCCCCCCCCCCTACTTGTCAATAATTACCCTTAAGCTACTCAATATTGATCATTTTATTTGGGCAATATTGATTAATTTATGGTTTAATCTTGACTACTTGATTGGTCCCTTTTAACTGGTCATTATTCTCAAATTTTCGTGGTTAATATTCATCAGTTTTATGGTTTTATATTGACCAATTTTGATTGGTTAATATTCCTGATGTTATTGTTTAGTATTGACCAGAAGTGATGGTTTATATTGGGGTCATTAATGGTCAATATTTGGCTAATTAATGGTCAATATTTATCATTTTATAGGTTAATATTTGCAAACGTCACCGCTTAGTATTGGGCTTCATTAGTGGTCAATATATACGACTTTACTATATGATAAACAGCCATATAGGTAGTCAATATTCTACAGTTTATTTGATCAATATTCTTAACCCTTCTACTGATCAATACTTACCACATAAATATTGTTCAATATTCGTCACATTACTGATCAATAGTCCCAACTTTACTGATAAATATTTCCTAACTTTACTGATCATTATTCCCCACTTTACTGTAAATGAAGTTTCTGACTGACTTACCTTGTATCATTAATTCCTTCTATAAAATTTATAATGTGTAAGCTTGAACGACTAACCTAACCTAACCTAACTAAACCTAACCTAACATAACGTAACCTAACGCCTCAATATAATGAAGGTTTACATTGGTTAGTGAAGCAGCCATTTGTACATTCAATGACTAAAGTCTGTTCGTCTCTCCCACTGAGCCACTAACCCTCGAGAGATTTATACTCATGAAACCGACGCATTTACGGACAGAATAATGTATCAGTCTACTGCTGCGTCGGGTTCACGAGTCTGAATCTGTCGAGGGTCAGTGGGTCAGAGGGAGAGACGAACAGACTTTTGTAAATGACTGTACAGAAGAGAAATAATGATGATAAAGAGAAAAAATTATAACGGAATAAACAAATAACAATTACATATATGTGTGTGTGTGTAATAATAATAATAATAATAATAATAATAATAATAATAATAATAATAATAATAATAATAATAATAATAATAATAATAATAATAATAATAATAATAATAATAATAATAATAATTAACGGTTTATTGAAAGAGCATCGCAGCCGGAAGGCTGAAAATATACAGTTGCATAATTGGGGAATGGGTCTCTTGATTGATAAATAATATACAAGTAACATATGTGATACAAATATGATATATAATAACAAGGTGGGGAGAAGGTCATACTGCAGGGCATTTCAACATAGTGACAGTGTAAAAAGGCAATACTAACTGGGAGTGAATACACTAGTTGATTACAAGTTATTGATAATGGTTGGGACTGGGCTGTTCTTATAGCGATCAGTGTATGTGTGTGTGTGTGTGTGTGTGTGTGTAAGTCCCAGAAACTGTATCCAACGTATGTGTGTATATAACTTTTTTAATCTTCATGCAAATTACAAAGGAATACTCTTTGACTCCCACAGGAAGCAGTAGTGTTTGTTACTCTGCTCTACTTACATATAATGATATTTGCATTTAGAATGTAAACACATGTACTATATCAGCCAAGAGTCTGAGTAGCCTTCCTAGAGCATCGTCTCTATTTATACGTGTGTGTGTGTGTGTGTGTGTGTGTGTGTACAGAACGACTGAGTCTTGACACACCAAGGCTATAAAATATTCCGAAGTGTTCTGAATGAATTATGAACGACAACTGATGTCAATCCTCCCTAGTTAACTATTAAGACGTCACCAGCAACACACTTCTTAACCCAGCCCAGCCCAGTCCAGCCCAGCCCAAGACGAGAAGTAAATTACATTCGCTTCGGAGTCATGGAGAAACTAAAGGGATTGTTTACCAAGAACTTCCTATTATGGGTCAAAGGAATTCGAAACGCATGCGTTGGGGCTTCAATCCATTGTTCTGAAGCCTTACTGGAACATGAGAGAGCAACTGGATCAAAGAGGTTCGAATCTTTGACCCTGAGTTGAGAAGGTGAGAAGGATGCATTACACTGAAGATTATATCGACATTTATAGTATCCTGCCACAAAGGCTCAAGCAGACATGACAAGAGACGCTCTGAAAAAAAAAATATGAAAAAAGCAGCCCCAGAAAAAATAATCAAAAGACTAACACAAACTAGAATTCACAAACAAATTTCAAACAATAAACAACGCACAAACAACTTCAAACAGAGTAAACAACGCACAAACAAACTTCAAACAGAGTAAACAACGCACAAACAAACTTCAAACAGAATAAACAACGCACAAACAAGCTTCAAACAGAGTAAACAACGCACAAACAAACTTCAAACAGAGTAAACAACGCACAAACAAACTTCAAACAGAATAAACAACGCACAAACAAGCCCTGAAATGCAATATCGAGTAAACAAATTGACAGTGAAAAGAAATGAATGGAATATGTAAACTGATTCCCAAATAAAATTAATAAAACTGACACTGGAACATTATAGTTGACACAGGTATTATAGACACAAGCATTATAGACACAAGCATTATAGACACAAGCATTATAGACACAAGCATTATAGACACAAGCATTATAATTTACACAGACAAACCCTGAAATATGTTAGTCTAATAAAAAAACTAAAATATTATAGCTTATATAATCAGCCTTTAAATAATTATCAACATAAATCGACCTGAAAAATATCCAACAGAAACCGACCTGAAAAAAATTAGTAAAGTTGAAAACCCTGAAAAATTTATTCAACACAAACCGACCTTGGAATAGTTACTCCTCGCTAATAGACCTTAAAACATGCAACACAAACCATCCTTTAAACATGAAACACAAACAACCCTTAAAACATGAAACACAAACAAACCTTAAGACAAACAGAATACAAAAATAAAATCGAAACACTAAAATCGCACTTTACAATCCAACAGTACAATCTACAATCTAAAGTCTACAGATATATTCTACAGTTTACAGTGTATATTTTGCAGTAGTTTTCAATATTCTGTACTTTTACAACCTAAAGCGTGTAAGGTAAATAGTGCAGTTTATACAAGTATACCGTCAAAGATAAAATTTACAATCAAATACACAGTTTAAGTTACACAGTTTACAGTACAGGAAGAACAAGTGTGATCATCTACAACACAGGTTTGTATGAATGTGTATGTTTGTGTATGCTATGTGACTCTATGCATGTATGTAGATATATTTGCATGTAACTCTATATATGTGTATGTACTCATGTTTTTATTATCTTTAAATATTTATATATGTAAATGAATATGTAAATGAATATGTAAATGTATGTGTAAATGTACACACACACACACTTTAACATTGGTTCTTTGTTTACTTATGAACTGTGTATATGGGTAATTATTAATGCAGCGGATTTCCAATAACCTGTCAATACGTTCTCCACAACATGAGTGCACAGTTAGCCCACAATACCCAATTTGCAATTTATATTTAAATAAAATATCACTACACAACAATATATAACAATAGTATGAACAAAATACATAATACAGCTATACAATGACAACAGTATATACAGCGTTTAACTATAGTATGGTTCATCATGAGTATTGGTATTACTGTACACTGAGGGGGATGAATGAAACACTTCTTCTGAGTAAATTTCTTTCTTGTTGAAATTTAACTTGAAAATACAAATAAAGATACAACTAATAATTTTTTTCAGTGAAGTCAAATAACCTCATATATTACTTGTTAAAAAAAATACTAAAACTGGAGCCTAAATTACCCTAGACAATAATTCAAATCCTTCCTCCCCATCATCCACTATCCTGTTATAATATCCTATGGTCTTATTGCTGTACATGATATAACGTGTACCTGTCACTCTTTTCTGGCAGGTGGAAATTAATTTATATGAAAACTTTCTTCCATTAACCTAACCTAACCTAATCTAACCACAAAACCAACCCACATACTTGACCTTTCTGATGACCTAACAAACACTTTATATTTGTTCCTCGCTACACGTATGAAACTTGTACTATTATTGTATAAAATATAATATGTTCCTCTGATTATTGTTTTGTTTCTTTATATTTCGTTCTTTCCTCCCACGTAGCAGACAGCCACCATTGAACACTATTTAGGGAATACTTTCAGTGGGTTTCATTCTTTAGATCAACGGGAAATTCAACATATGTCAACTTCTGTTCATAACATTTCACAAACTATTTTCTTTAACAAACTTTCCCGCGAAATGTCAAGACAAACTTTCCCGCCAAATGTCAAATGGACGTAAACAAGTACAGTAGCTTATAGAGACAATGGAAGGGTCAGTGACCGCAAGAATCCTCGTATACAATATTAACAAAACAATTCTATCCTGGAATAAAAATAATCCCTTTCATTTTCAAGTTTTTTCCCCTAAAATTTTCATACAACAAACATCAAAGGTCAAGATAAACATTACAGTGTAGGATTTGTTGACTCTAAATTCAACCTTTACTCTTGGATAAAGTCTGTCTCTCTCTCTCTCTCTCTCTCTCTCTCTCAGTTCCTTCACCAGGTTGTCACCGTCACAAGCCACCAACTAGGTATTCATCCGTCTAGTGGTATCTGATCCACCCAAGACTTAAGGTATTCCGCTTCTCATCCTTAAAAGAAATGCTCACCCAAAGTAGTTCCCGTCTTCTGTGAGTTCTCTTAACCTTTCTTATGTCCCTTATTCTGTACTGCTCTCTCTCTCTCTCTCTCTCTCTCTCTGAATATAGACTCAGAACTCTTATCTCTGTTATCTCTAAAGTCATATATCTTAAGGAAACGACTTCTCGTATAACCGTCCACAATATCAACACCTCCGCTCTAACTCCTAGTCATGATGTCATTCAAGTGTAATCTTGTTCAGTTCCCTCGATCATAATCTGGACAGTTCTCTTGGTAATTATCATACGAGTTTATTTCAAGGAGTCTATTTCCATTTAGAGACTAATCCTTTATACCAGTCAACATTGTCATTAGCTTTGATCTTAATACAGCTAAGAAAAGCCTCTTGGAATTCTCACATCTCTAACATTGGAAAAAAAATGCAAGGTAAGAAACTAATTTTCCTGTTGGATCTCGTCATTGCTTCTCTTCTAAATAACTTCTTTATCCTCCCAGAGAACAATACTACCCAGATGTGTGTGGGTTGACGACACTTTACAGCACCGCTCATATAGGTTTAGCAGCTGCCAAATGGTCACAATTACACAAACAACTTAAATAAACTTCTTTTTTTTTTTACTCTTTTTACAAGTTAGTGTCTGCCATCACCATAACAGACAACAACGTAGTGAAACAAACCTCTTTTCCTGATTAAACTTTACCGGGTGTCATCATATCATCACCATAACACCAAACAACGTACTTAAACCTGTCCCCTCCTGCATAAGACGACTCTCCTGACAGATAATTGCCCTAACATAAAACAATAAGAATCTTAATACCTAAGTACGTGTTAGTAGGTGTCAAATGGTCGTCACAATACACCCAGCTCATTATCACCACCTGGCATAAACAGAACGGGTAACATGACTGTGAATGTGAGGCATTAAACCTGGCCATAACAGGTGGGCTAGTGGCCACACCTGCGCTTAATGAAGGTATTCTGTCGCTACCGTCTAATTAACTGTGATATGTTACTGGACAGGTGTTTACTTCACGAATATTGGCGAGACTTCATTATGTATTTTTTTTTTTTAGGCGGGGTGGATGAGTGTCTGATGTGTATGTGTATGGTTATGATGGTGTCTGTGTGGTATGTTGCTGTCTATGTGGTATGTTGCTGTCTATCTATGTGGTATGTGTTCGTCTAGTATTGACGAGAATTAATTATGCATTTTTTTAGAGGGTTGGGTGAGTCGCTCATATGTAGGCCTATGATAAAAGCAGAGAGAGAGAGAGAGAGAGAGAGAAACAGGAGAGAAATAAAACAAAACAAGAGAAAGGGAAGAGAGATAGAGAAAATTAAAAGAGAAGATTAACCTATTTCTAAGCGTCAAAATTCTGCTAAGACTCACAGCACAGTCGTACTCAAACTCAGGCCACTAGTTATTTTCGTAAACAAGTCTCCAAAGAAAACAGACTCCCAGGTGGTCGTAACTCCCGCCAAAAGTATCAGCTGGTGGTGTTGGCGGGAAAAGTCCACAACTTACAGGGTTGCCAATACACCGTACAGGGTTGCCAATACACCGTACAGGGTTGCCAATACACCGAAAGGCTATAGACTGCAATTTTTTCGGATGAGTTTTTTTCATGAATTTAATAGCGTTTATTTGGGTTTTAATATCATGGACTTTAATGGGTTTATTTATTTATTTATGAGTTTAATATTTTATTATATTGGTTTAGTAAATGAATGATAGTAAAGAAGAAAATATATTCCTCCAGTATTATGACGTCACACCAGTGGAAACCAAAAATCCCTAAAAAGAAAATTTACTGTTTTTTTTTCCTTTTTTATAACGTGAATTGATTATCTTTTAGTTTCCCTTCGGTTTCCCGCCATTTTCCTCAAACTGATCGCATATATATCTAAGAATTTGTGTCGCGTGATAAGCAAAGATGATATATTTTCACTCAATTTTTTCCTTCGATTTCTTCTTTTCACAGTCGTCCTTTCCCATCGTATAAGGAACCTTGATATATCAGATAGATAAGATATAAGAGACTTTCGAGTAAAGTTATGTAACATTAATAATATTTCAAACTTAAAAACGTCTTTGAGATGCATCTTAGAATATGATTTACTTATATGACCGTCTTGGAATTGTAGATATAAGACTCTTTTGTGTGTGTGTGTGTGTGTGTGTGTAAGAGGGAATATGTCTGTGCATGTGCATGTGCGTGTGTGTGTGGAAAAATGAGGATGTTTGTGTATGTGTGTGAGGGAGGGTGTATGTGTGTGAGGGAGGGTGTGCGTGTGTGAGGGAGGGTGTATGTGTGTGAGGGAGGGGGGTGTGTGTGTGAGGGAGGGTGTGTGTGTGTGTGTGTGTGAGGGAGGGTGTGTGTGTGTGAGGGAGGATGTGCGTGTGTGAGGGAGGGTGTGCGTGTGTGTGTGTGTGTGTATTTGTATGGCTAAAGACGGTCACAAACAGCGGAGAAGAATTTTCAAAAGATCTTGAGTTCGCTGACGGGAAAATATCCCAAAGAAAATATTCCAACAATGCGGCCGCCTTCTTTGAGTCCGCCAGCCCAGCGATTTTGATAACCAGGGACCCAGAAACTCGCTCTAGTATGTTGTTAGTATTAAGGGAATGTGGTGACGTATGTTGTTCGTATTGAGAGTATGTGGTGTCGTATGTGTTGACATATGTTGTTAGTATTGAGGATATGTTGTGACGTATGTTGTTAGTATTGACGGTATGTGGTGTCGTATGTGGTGACATATGTTGTTAGTATTGAGGGTTTGTGGTGACGTATGTTGTTAGTATGTTGTTAGTATTGAGGGCATGTGGTGAGGTCCGATGTTAGTATTGGAGGTATGTGGGGACGTATGTTAGTATTGAAGGTATGTGGTGACGTATGAGTATGTTGTTAGTATTGGAGGTATATGGTTCTGGGGAGGTGTCCTAACATAGATTGTATAAAATTTATCTGAATGTAATCTTGAAATTCTGATGAGTGCTGACCCATTATATAGCGAATGACGAGTTGTTAGTTTGCATTGTATTGACACTTCCACTAAAATCACAACGGTATGATTGCTGGTCTCTACAACAACAGATAATCTCTCCATTTTGAACCGGAAACATTATTCATTTTTCATAGGCGAGTAAAATTTTAGATAAATTGTAATGTTGGTGTTTGCTTTTATTTTGTTTGTTTTATGTACACGTGTTTGTTTAGTCAGAGCCATCAGGTGCCCTCAGGACGTCACCACCAGGCAACCGTGAACGCCCATCAGATGCCCCAAGGACGTCACCACCAGGCAGCAGTAGACGCCCATCAGAGCTCTAAGGACGTCACCACCAGGCCGCAGTAGACACCCATCAGAGCTCTAAGGACGTCACCACCAGGCAGCAGTAGACGCCCATCAGAGCTCTAAGGACGTCACCACCAGGCAGCAGTAGACGCCCATCAGAGCTCTAAGGACGTCACCACCAGGCAGCAGTAGACGCCCATCAGAGCTCTAAGGACGTCACCACCAGGCAGCAGTAGACGCCCAACACAACCCTCTGGACACTACCACCTGCTCTGAGTGTCCAACTTAACCCTCAGGACACCATCACTAGTTGTGGATGTCCTGTCTCTTGCTTTATCGAGTTTTTTTGCGGGTTGATAGGAGGGGGACAGCTGCCGGGTGTCTAGCTGACTGTAAGATATGGAGGGAGAGTGGAAGAGAGTTTTGGAAAGAGGAGGAAGAGAGGGAGTGAAAAATCTGTGGAGGGGAAAGGGGGCTTGGAGAGATGTTTGGGGGAAGTAAAGGGAGAGGTGTACAAATGATGGAGAAAAAAGAGGGAGAGTTGTAGAGATGATGGAGAAAAAAGAGGGAGAGTTGTAGAGATGATGGAGAAAAAAGAGGGAGAGGTGTAGAGATTTGGAGAAAAAAGAGGGAGAGTTGTAGAGATGATGGAGAAAAAAGAGGGAGAGTTGTCGAGACGAGAAAGGAGAGGGAAATGTGTAAGTAGAAAACCACAAAAAATAACACAGTTTTGGTAAGGTACTCTTCAGCACTATTCAGGCCAATGTAACATATCACTCTCTTATCCCTCATACTGTAAACACGACACCAACAACACCTTGCTCCACGTGCTCCGGAATCGACCATAATGCTCCTAACCAAGAGAACGGTCGAGCATAAACTGAAGGTTACACAGAGTTACTTAAACCCAAACACTGAGCAATAGCTGCCACCTAATACAGACTCACTACCTGTATAATGTTTTCGATTTTAAAGGAATACCATGAAGATTTTTTTGTAATATACTATAACATTTTGAGACGAGACGTATATAGTTTCTGTACAGATATTTCAAGTGCCAGAAATACTCATAATTCTTTAGGCAGAGTAAATATCATCATTGCATGAGGAAAGAGTAAGGAGGAGGAAGGAGGGAGGAACAAGGAAGGAAGGAGGAGGGAGGAACAAGGAAGGAAGGAGGAGGAAGGAGGAGAACAACTGGGGGATCACCGAGTTCTATTACACTAAGTTAGTCATTAAATTCAACTTTTTGTTCCTGTTAATCGATCAATGTGTCATCCTCGCGTCTGAGGGCTGTCAGCTATGGTCCTTTATCTAAACTTTACATCACTCAGGAACTCAACATTTAATTCCATTCATCTATCTTTATCTCTCCCTGCCCCTCTTACCGTCAATATTGCTCTTCATATTTCTATAATTATCCATTCCTTCCACTTCCTCTTATTTTCTTTTATCTATCTTCCTTTTCTCCTTCTATTTTCACCATTCCATATCGCTTTCCTTCTTCTAGTTTCGCTTTTCCTTTCCTTCTTCTCTTCCATTTTCCTCCCCTCCTCTGCCCTACCATCAACCTGCCTCCTCACTCTCATCTTCCAACCCTTGGCTGTAACTGTGCAAGTGGACTTGTTCAACTTTTTCCATTCCCTAAATGGCTTACTTTATGTATTGCGATTTACTCAGAGTGTGCCAGACACGGTCGAGCAGTGCCATTAGAGCCGAGGGAAGTGCCAGTACTAGACACGGTCGGAAAATGCCATTAGAGTCGAGGGGAGTGCCGCTGTTAAGAGGAGAGTTAAGTGTCACTATTACACACAGTTAGGGAAGGTTCATTATATCCGGAGGAAAGTGGCCGAGTCGTGTCTACTGTCTAGAAGTGCCATTAGAACAGAGGGAAGTGCCACTACTAGACATTATTAGAGAATAGCATTAGAGCCAGGGAAAGTACCACAGAGTAAGGGATGCATGCTAGGGGGCTAAAAACACACCTGGAAGCCACCATATATTGTCTAAGGGAATAAATAGTAAAATGAACCCATTCATCTCACTACACCTAATCTGACTTTTAATGTGGTTTTTTTATGTTTTTCTCTCAAGAATATTGTTGATCACGTGCCATCTCATAGAGACTTAAAATACTGATTTTATCTCTCAATTTATCATATAGTTAATCCTCTGTTTCTCAGGGATTATTATTGTGTAATCCTGTGATATTTTTCTTAAATCCTTTATATTTTATTACACAGAGCAGATTTTGTCGGCTGATACGTAATTCCTTCAAAATATTAACACCTTGAATCTTTACCTTCATCTCTAAAGTTAATATTAATTACTACCTATCATTAACACCAGGTAAATATCTAGTTTGATTATCATTCTTCTAGTCGCTAACCATACACCTATTAATGTATTAGTAACAATAGTTATAATGTGTCTTCATATACTCTGAGACACTAACTCATATATGATGTTATTTCCCTCACTGTATCTTTCATAAGATCAAGTTTACTGTATTTACATTCATTATAGTTAGTCTCGTCTTTTACAGTGAGATGACATATACGTCTTGTGCTATGGCAGATGACTTAAGCTTCTCTTCTTTTTCTCTTAATATGCATAAGTCTTTCTAATCTTATTACCATTATTAATATCATCCTGGACTCTGCTCGACTAATCCATATTGTTTTTGTTTGTTTTTTACGATTTTTACTCACATTTCACGACACAGTCACTGTTCCAAATGTTATTGATGTATTTCCCTGTATTAAAAATTCCAAAGTTACATTTTTCCTCTGGATACTTAAAGATTTATTATATAAACAAGTGATTTTTTATGTGATTCTTTATAATAGAAATAAAATATATCCAGATTTTTAGTGGTGATTAGTAAGGCCAGGAAATATAATTAATTAAATTTATTCATAAGTATACATGAAAATTTGTTATGTAGGTAAAAGCTTATACATAGAAATTATGCATATCGTCCACTATTCTTTTGGTAGCCTCCCTGTACACCACACGTCCTTAACAGTCTTCCACCTTAACAATTCTCAGCATCTCACCTTCCACTCTTCGACCTTAACAACTATCTCCAACACCAAAGCCATCCACTGCTGTTACCATCACTATTCTTGAACTTAAAACAAACGAATATTCTCAGCTTTCTCTGGGTTAATTGTCGGACGGGAGCGTAGGATTGGATTTCCCCATTGTGCACTAACACTCTCGACAGTCAGGAATAAGATGAGGTTATACTTTCGCCTGTGCTTGCTGAGGGCGGAACAACCCTTTGGTGGAGTGAACAACCTGACTGTCAAGGATCATGGGTTGTTGCTGTTCAGTAAGTGTCGAGTGTGAGGCGGCAGAGGATCAGTACACACCAGCCTAGTCGCTTAACAGGAAAGAGTTTTTGTTGATATGTAAAAAAGCTAGTTGTCTGTGTCTGTCTGTCTGTGCTTCTGTCTATCTATGTGTCTGTTTATCCATCTGTCTGTCTGTTTATCTGTCTATTTGTATATCTATCTATCTGTCTGTCTATCTGTCTGATGAAAGGAAAAATAGATAAACAAAAAGAAGAAGAGAAAAGTAAGTTAAATATTGAGAATTAAGACGAAAATATAGATAAAATATAATAAAACTACAGGGTACAGTAAAACCTTCGTAAATTACTAAAAAAATCTAAATTAATTAATAAACATCTAAGAATAGATCCCTTCCATCTTCTCTCTCTCTATGACAAAGAAACAAAAACACAACCCAAAATAGAACGAATGACACCATACTTCAAATATTTTTTTTTTAACAACGTGTAGACAAGAGACGAAATTCAAATACATTTTTTTCAATGCATACAAATGATTCCCACAATGATTTATAGTTGTAGAAAAAAAAATGTGTATCAAATATATCAAGCAGAGTAAAAAAATTCCATGGCCTAGAGTTCGACACATTTGGAATTGGATAAACAGCTTGACACGTTCTGTTTGGCAGCTTGATACGTTCTGTTTGGCAGCTTGATACGTTCGGTTTGGCAGCTTGGCACGTTCTTCCTATCACCGTTGTTTAACCAACTGATCTCATCCTCTTTCTATCTAGCTATCTCTCTGCTCCTTCCTCTTCTCCCGTTTTTTCTCTACATTTTCCTTATTCCTTTCATAAAACCTCTCTCTCTCTCTCTCTCTCTCTCTCTCTCTCTCTCTCTCTCTCTCTCTCTCTCTCTCTCTCTCTCTCTCTCTCTCTCTCTCTCTCTCTCTCTCTCTCTCTCTCTCTCTCTCTCTCTCTCTCTCTCTCTCTCTCTCTCTCTCTCTCTCTCTCAGATCTCTTCCTCCATATTTCACGGTCAGCTGGACACCCTGCACCCGTCCCCAGTCTCCAGCTGCGAAAAATATTCGCTCCATAAACCAGAGGCTGGACGTCCTTAGATGGTGAAGGCGTCCACAGCTGGTAAAAGGTTCCCAGATGGTGATGTCGTTCACAGATTGTGTAGGCAGCATCAGAGGGTAAAGGATCCCGCAGATGGTGTTGGAACCTCCCAGGTGGCGATGGAGCCTCCAGATGGTGATGAAGCTCCAGGTGAAGATGCAGTCCCCAGTAATGATGGAGCCTCCAGATGGTGATGAAGCTCCAGGTGGTGATGGAGGAACCTGACCTAACCAAAGAGAGAGGTAAGGTTACCCTTATGGTTCGACTAAGGTCAACTTCCTCTATAAAGAACTTTTAAAGTCACATATTTAAGCAGTAAGGTAAAGAGTTAAGAATACCACTTGTGGAAGAGCGAGTTATAAAAGTTGTTTTAAAATTCCCTTTTATGTCGTTTAATGTAAGACTTAAGTTATAATACCTCGAGGTTGTGTCCTAGAAAAAAAAATTCCGAGTTAGAGGAAAAAAAGTTTTGTGCATTAAGATGGTGTTACCAGAGATGTTGTGGATGTTTATATTTTGTTATTTTTGTTTCATCTGGTAAAGAAAGATTAAATTAACTGAGAGTATTAAGTAGATTTTAGGTGAATAAATATTTCTGGGTTCTGTGCAGGAGAAAATAATAAAAAAAAGTTGATTATACTGGATAATTCACTCGCTCAAGGACCATATGCGTCTGTGTGGACAACAGTTGGTGCTACAGACTTGCTCTCGTAGGCACATAGTAAGGGAAATGTTTGCCCACACCTGCCTGATGACCTCTGGCCGCAACACAGGTAATGGGGACTGATTCATTTTTAACTAAAATGTTGGGCGGGCGGCAAATGTATTTGTTACACTATCTGTATGAAACAAAAGGCAGACCTTCACAAATGTTTGTTAACAATGTGTTCAATTAGCACAGAAACGCTTGGTCTAGTTTAATACAATTTTATCATCATATTTCATTTTGTTTTTTTCATATTTTTTTCGGGTTTAGTGTTGGGTTTAACATATATAATATAAATCACTCTGGGATCTGTGCGGGAATTTATATGTTTTTGTGACAACACAATGCAGATATAATCACGAAATTAAATAACTAAAAGTTGAAATACAAAAAAAAAATTGAGAAAAACATGAAGCTGTTACTGATTTACTGTTACTAGATAGAATATAGCTTACGAATAAGTCAAGTCTTAGTGAATTAAAGTTTATAAACGAAAGGATAGAATCTCGTCCACATTGAAACATCTAAACTATATTACCCACGACCAAGATAGTTAACAACAAGCCTCAGTGAACACAATCAACAACACCCTGGTAAGTGAGAGAACCTTTTTCACTCCACTAGATATCTACTGTTATAACTTCATGATTGGTTAACAGGAGCCACATGACCTTACCACAGTTATGCTTACCTCTCTAAAATTTTACCTAAGTGTCTCTCACAGGTAATCATGGTCCACCTTCACCAACGAGTAGTGATGATATTGTGAAGATGACATATAGCAACACTAACTCAGACCACAATAATCCCATTACTCCCTCACTGGTAATGGGATTACTGTTGCTGTCACTACGCCACAATGAAGGCAGACTCCGAGGAAACAAACATGCGACAAAAAACAATCCCGGATTATCTAAGAGTTATAATACAGACGAACTTATACGTAATTTACAACACTTATAAATGTATTAACTCAAACGTGAAGAGTTATAACCGTAGACTTTTTCAGCCAACCCCCCAAAGCATTAACTCAAATGTGAAGGGCGACGACCGTAGACTTATTTTTACCGAGACTGGACTGTTTTGTCTCTCACTTGCGTCTTGATCTGAGGAAGTTTCACTCTTCTTCACTATTGCCAGACTGTGCCTTCAGCACGCCAAGTCAGCGTTAAAGGGCCATGTAGGAGAGGCTGGTTTCCTTATGAAGTTGCTCCGAGAACTGCTGAATAATAGGCAATTGGCAAACCATGTAAGTTGTCCTAGCTGGCTGGCTGACTAGATCGCCCAGGCTGGAGACGGGTGAGGGTTTCTAGAATTAGTTTTAAGCAGTTCAACGAACTACGACACACACTACCACGACTCAACCACGTCATGTGACCGACTTTTTCTTAGTCACCTAAAGCGGCAGACTGATAGGATAATATTGTGGTCATCCTTACAATGGTTGGGATTTATACTTATGGTGAAAATAATGCCTTCACATATTCCTTATAGAACATATCAGGGGCATTAGGAGTTAATCGTGTCCAAAGCCCAAGAAATAATGTTCTCCGAGGAGTTGCTATGTATCTCAAGAGTTGACTGGTGTCCTTGGAGACGTTGGTGTCCTAGGAGACGTGCTGGGAGAGACACAAGATACCAGACCAGACCAGAAAGAAGTTCTGTGTATTGGCTTTGCAAGGGCTCACGTGGGTTAGTCTCTCAGTAGGGGGGGGGGACCTGTTATTAGAACCGGAGAGAGGGAGAGAGAGAGAGGGACGGGGAGAGAGAGAGGGAACGGGAGAGGGGAGGTAAGAAATAGAGCAAAGGGGGTAGGAGATGGGGAAGAGAGAGAAGGGAAGAGGGGAAAGGAGAGAAGGAGGAAGATAAAAGAAGGAGGGGGAGAGTGGAAGGGAAGATGGAAGAAGAAGAGGGAGAGTGGGAAGAGAAGGGGAAAGTGAAGGGGGGAGGGGAAGAGGAGGAAGGGAAGGGAGGAAGGGTGGAGGGAATAATGGGAGGGGTGAAGGAGAAAATAAAGATAGTGTGGAAAGAGAGGAAAAGACATTATAGTTTGTGAGAAGACGAAAAAGAGATAGACTGGAGAGAAGTGTTTTTCTCTCCTATATCTCTCCTGCTTCCACCTTCCTCGCCTCTTCTTGCTTCCTTCCTACCACCTTTCTCTCTCCTTCTTCCCACTCCACCTCTCCCATTCCTCCCCTAACCCTCCCACCTTCTTCCTCTTCCTCCCTCTCTCTCTCCCAACTTCCTCCCCTCCCACCTCAACCTTCCTCTCCTCTCCTCCCACCTTCCTATCGTCTCATCCTCTCTCCCCTCTTCATACACCCTCTCTCTCTCCCTCCTCCCACCTTCCTCCTGTCCCCCTCTCCTCCTCCCACATTCCCCTATTCTCCCACCTCCACCTTCCTCCGCCCACCCCTCTCTTCCTCTCCTCCTCCTCTCTCTTCCTCTCTTCTCCCCTCCTCTCCCAGGGCCTGACAGAACTCAGGTGGTCACTGGGGTTTATTTACTGTGTTGCTCCAACGATTTCCTTTTGAGGAGGTAAAATATTTTTGTCGTTTCTCACTTCCTCTTTTTTACTCTTTCGTCGTGTGATAAGTTATCTTTTTCTGTCTTCCTGTCTCCTCTTTCTTCCTCCTATCTCTGTGTTATCTCTCTGTCTCCGGTTTCTTTCTTTATCTGTGCGTTATCTATCTGTTTGTTTGATTTTAAGTCCGTATGTCTGTATTTCTTCGCTTTCATAGTTTTACGGTTTATTTATGTTTCTTTATAGCTGCACTAGTTACTGTCTGTCTGACTGTCTGTCTGTTCATCAATCCATCCCTCCAAGCACACAAATACCTACACAAACACACAAAAACAAGCACACACACACACACACACACACACCTCAACAAATCAAGACACGTTGCCTACATATCAGACGCTGTCAGGCATCACATCAACACCTGAGTGGCTCAAACACGTCAGTATACCTGGTCCTTCTCTAAAGGCAATTAATTAAACAAAGAAATACAGGTAAACTGATAATTGAAATAAATGGTACAGTAAAACCTCTATATAACGGACTATATGAAGGAAGGAAGGAAGGATTGCATATCCACAAAAAAGATCGTCCCACCGACCAACAAACACCAAAATGTAGTCCACTTGTCCCCACATGAAAAACCTGAGTACAATACTTTAACTCCTTGATTACGATATATTATCCCCTTGAGTACGATGTCTTAACCCCTTAAGTGCGATATCTTAACCCATTGTACGACATCTTTATCCATTGAGTGCGATATCTTAACCCCTTGAGTACGATATCTTAACCCATTGTACGACATCTTTATCCATTGAGTGCGATATCTTAACCCCTTGAGTACGATATCTTAACCCCTTGAGTACGATATCTTAACCCCTTGAGTACGATATCTTAACCCCTTGTACGATATCTTAACCCCTTAAGTACGATATCAACCTCGATATCTTAACCCCTTAAGTGCGATATCTTAACCCATTGTACGACATCTTTATCCATTGAGTCGATATCTTAACCCCTTAAGTGCGATATCTTAACCCATTGTACGACATCTTTATCCATTGAGTGCGATATCTTAACCCCTTGAGTACGATATCTTAACCCCTTGAGTACGATATCTTAACCCCTTGAGTACGATATCTTAACCCCTTGAGTACAAAACCAACCTCATGAGTTAATTTCTAATCATAATTTTCAACACGATATATGAGGCGTCAATATATACATTATCTCATCTGTTGAAGCATAAATGGACGTGTGATTTATGAAACGTGATATAGTGACGTAGTTCCGGGAGCAGTTATGTTGAGTAAGTTGGTATATTGAAGAGATAATGTTGTGTTGCTCTCTGAGGTTTGTTATTATGGGTTATTATAAAATGTTTTCCCATTTTATGTAGATGAGGACAAGTATGCGATTAGTTATACGTAATGAAACTATTCCTTCGTGTAGCTCTTCTTAGGTATGATATTAGTGAATGTTATTACAGTTTAAGAGACTGATCAGTACATTCAACTGTATAAAAAAACATTAATATTCAATCATTTCATAGAGGATTAAATGGGTTTTTCATTAATGTAATCATGAATGGAATAAACTTTTTTAAAGGTTGTATTTTTTATTAATTTAATCTAACTTGTTAAATACGTTGCATCTTGTTGGTTGTATAATATATATCAATATTTCACAGTCGACTACTAAAGTCTTGTTCGCCATTTCCCTTGAACCACGAACCTCCGAGAGATTCAGACTCGTGAACCCGAACACAATAATGTATCAGTCTACTGCTTCAGGTTCGTGGTTCAGGGGGAGAGGCGAACAGACTTTAGTAGTTGACTTTACATGAAGTTGCCCAAGGGAACACTCTCTAACAGTGGCCTCACGAGCCTTTAGGGACAGTACGGAGACATTACCCAGATCACTTGGCCTTTGGTGTTGAAGAAGACAATATTGCAGTCACTGTACTCGATCACCTTCACTTCCCCAATTATAAAGTTCTGTACCCATTAACAGCTGGGAGGACTGGGATTACCCTTGAAGAGAACCAAAAATCACTAAAATAGAAAACGAGCGCTGTACCCACTCAGCCACTGCGCCCCAGCACACGAGTTACATGCAGTTATGTTAAACAGGACTTTGGCTTCTCGTTGTATAAGTTTTCTTTCTAAGGCGGAAAGTCCAGCCTTTTGAAAGTAGTCTTGGTAAATTCACGAGAAACTTGAGACTCCAACATTCTGGTGAATAAAAAATAGCTGTATTGACTGCCAGAGATGCAAAGACGCTCTACAATGTTGGTCTTGTTGACAATAGGTTGTTTGGGCTCTAAGTCAAGATGAAATCCAAAATGTTTAATTTAATACCCAGGGGTTAGGTTAGGTTAAGACAGCTTAGGTTAGGGTAGGTCAAGTTAGATTAGGTTAGGTTAATTTTTAAACTTCTAAATATTAAGAAACTTAAACCTACAGAGAAATAAGTAAAAATAAATAGGAAAAATAAAAAATAAACAATACGTGAAGCTCTAATATACCGTTCCCTCTAAACGTCTTGTGGCCACAGAGACACTGGCCAACATATGCACGAGCGCGTCTTGCTAACTGCATAGTGGAGAGCATCAGTCCATAGCAACACCCGGGCAGACCATGTGAGGAACCACAACCATATTGTCCTGCGAGTATGTTGGTGTTGTTGACATAGTGGTGGTGATGGTGGTGGTGGTGGTCTTGACATGATACACGTCATAACATTGGTGCTGGTTTTACATGGCAATGCTTTTTGATATGGTGTTGGTGTTGATATGGTTTTGGTGTTGATATGATGATTTACTTGATATAGTATGAGTGTTGATTGGTGTTGGCATATGGGTGGTGTTGACATTTCATATCATATCAACAACAACACCTTGTGACATCAATAACATGGCTACATAAATACCATGGCAACTTTGAACTTTATTCCTGTAAAAATAATACCCAACCTAACCATCATGATATATTAATGCCAATTTTATCCGACTCAAGACTTAAATTGCTACTCATCAAAAGACTTCAGACTTAAGACTTGCTCAGTGACTCGTGACTTACTTAAGACTGATCAATAATGACTTAGACATGATTTATCTCCCCACAGTCAAAGGAGTAAAAAAATATAATTCCACATTAAACGAAAACAAAAAAAATATCCATTCATTCAGCAGCAAAAAAAAAAAGTTCCCCGTAATGAAAACAATAAATAAGCAGTAACCAATCAGAATAATCCATCATAAAGAAAAAAAATGTGGGCCAATCAAGGGAAACGATCACTCAGGCCGTCAGCACAGATAATGTAAAGAAAACTGTCCGCTAGTCCCCTGGAAATGGGAAAATTAAGAAAATTAATCAACAGAAAACGTTAAGCAAACTACCCAACAGAAAATGTAAATATTAAACCAATAAATAAAAACAAAACAAAAAACAAAAATTAAACCAAATAATCAACAGAAAACATAAAATTTTCTAACTACTCTAAAGAAAACATAAAAATTATAAATCCTGATAATGTAAAGAAACCTTAAAAAAAATTATTTCACTTCAACAGAAAACGTAAGTCTTTCCCCCCCCACCCGACCCCCACCCACCCGACCCCACCTCACCGACCCCCCACCTCACCCGACCCCACCCCACCTCACCCGACCCCACCCCACCCCACCTGGCACTCAACAGAACGCGAAACACTCCATTAATCATCTCCAAAGAAAGCGCCTCAGTATCTCCCCTTGAGTGGACGAAGGAGGAGGGAGAGGAAGAGGCGGGAGAACTGCAAGCTGGAATTACAATTTGTATTTTTTACCTGTGTTAACAAGGCGACAATCAGAGCATGAAACTAAGTAACTGTACGCTCTCTCTCTCTCTCTCTCTCTCTCTCATTTTGTGACACCTGATAATCATGCACATATGTAGACGAACAAAGTACAATTATATCTAAATGCCTAAGTACACCTAACCATATATAATTCATTCAAAGTTTACCTAACCTAACGTAACCTAACCTAACGTAACCTAACCTAACCTAATCAACCCAACTTATCCAAACTAACCCAAACTTCTATAATTCTACGAAAATTTGTTGAGCTTCACTGCAGATACAAAGTACAATCCTGGGAAACGAGGCAACTATACCGCATAACTAAGATACCGTGTTAACAGTGTCAGCCACATCCCTAAGCCGTGTTAATGATTGCAGTCGTAGAACAAAAACAGTTGTTGTTGTTCACGCAAATACTGACAAACAGCGTGGATGAACTGAGCTAAGATGCATAGTAAAAAATGAAGGTAATTATGCTGTCTTTTCTAATTTATTATAGTAAGATATTTATCATCAGTTATAAACCCATGATTTAGGAAAGGTTCTGAGATAAACGAGTGAGAAAAACTTAATATCACGACGGTTGAGAGAAGGTGTAATGGTGGGGGTCATGGTGGGGGGTCATGGTGGAGGTCATGGTAGGGGGTCATGGTGGGGGTCATGGTATGTAATGGTGGGGTCATGGTGGTGTTGGGGGGTCATGGTGGGGGTGTAATGGTGGGGTCATGGTGGGAGGTCATGGTGGAGGTCATGGTAGGGGGTGTAATGGTGGGGTCATGGTGGAGGTCATGGTAGGGGTGTAATGGTGGGGTCATGGTGGGGGGTCATGGTGGAGTCATGGTGGGAGTCATGGTGGGGGTGTAATGGTGGGGTCATGGTGGAGGTCATGGTAGGGGTGTAATGGTGGGGTCATGGTGGGGTCATGGTGGAGGTCATGGTGGGGGGTCATGGTGGGGTGGGGTCATGGTGGGGGTCATGGTGGGGGGGTATCATGGAAGGGGAAGGTGACATGTCCCAAACTAACGTAGTCTTCAATATTACTATCAATAACCATAGGGGGAAAAATAGAATGGAAAAAGACTGAATAAAAAAAGAAAGAGAGAGAGAGAGATTAATGGATGACTAACAATACACGTGTTTCATATAAAATAATTGAACAGTACACGTGGGTAGAGAACAGTGAACTAAACAAGAGGGGTGTTGGAAGTTGTGTTGGTAGACAGAAGATTAACCATAAGCTGATATACTGGGATGATGTAAAAGTGTTGGACCTTGAACCCGTGTTTTGTGTTTTTGGTGGGAGTGAACATAGCAGCAAATAGAAGAGGTTCAGGTGTACCGAGATTAAAAGAATTTATCGTTATCAAGTGAAACATATATTTGTACATTTTCTTTTTTGATACACAAACCCACACCCACAAACTAAAGCACCCATCGACACACCCCCACTCACCTATACAAACACCTCCATACACAAACATACACACACCGACATATAAACACATTGACACACAAAAATCCACCCACACCATCCATACACACCTACATATACCTCCCATTGTTCATAAACGATCAGGCACATACACACGACAACACTGCTAGAACAGTTTCCTATCAACAGACCTTTTCACCCACCACGATAATGCTCAGTAATGCTCAACCCTGTACTCCCCTGAGCATGAAATCGCTCACTAAACCACAAAAATAAAAAAGCTGGAAAATAAAACAGGTTTTTTTTTCCGTATGGTGACCAGTCAGTTGTTTCCCTGTTTAAATCTGTGTGTGTGTGTGTGTGTGTGTGTTTGTCTCTCTTTCACACAGTCACAGCCTCTGGTAAATGGGTCATATAGTATTATATATTATAGCTCTCATAATACTCATATAGCCTCACAAGCCTAATTATAGCTTTGTGTTAAAATTTCCTTATAAAAAATGGATATATTTTATGTGGTTTGTCAATATTAGCATCATAATAGACATCATCGTCGACCTTAAGACACGATAGAGTAAAACAAAAGATAACTGGGAACTAAATAACTTTGAAGATATAGTTACTTAGAGAGGGACACGTGAGAGGTAAGGAGGTGCCGAGTTATTAAAGGAGAGAGAGACAAGTAGGGTTCAACAATAGCACTCGGCTCGTCAAGTGCTGTGTGGCCTATACATAGCGGCAAGGGTCACGCAGGCAGTCATATGTTAGGAGTAAACACCGAAGTAATATCAATAGAAGAGTGAAAGGGACATGGGAGCGAGGCGAAGAGACAGAACACGAAGCTTTGAAGTTAGAAGGGGAGAGATGATAAGGTGAATTGATATCAAGAGCCCAGCCACACACCCTCGAGTGGATGATACCAGGACCATAGCCACACACTCTCGAGTGGATGATACCAACACCGCAGCCACACACACCCTCCAGTGGATAATACCAGGACCCCTGCCACCCATACCCTCCAGTGGATGATACCAGGACCCCAGCCAATCACACGACGCCAGCGTCACTGCTGTGTTCCCAAGCCATGCTCCCTGTGCTGTTGCTGTTGCTGTTGTTGTTGTTGCTGTTGGGGTTTAGCATGATCTATGCTGCTTCTATCGCCTCTTTTATCTTACTATCCATATCCTTGTGTAGTGTGTTGGCCTCCTTTCATCTTGCCAGGTATTCTGTTTCGTCCTGTGGTGTCTGACGTTAGCCATGTACCCCCAGCCCCTGGTGTCAGATTCCTTTAGGAACCTGGTGATGCTCCCTATTCAGTCTACCACATTGACAAAACAGAGCACTTGCCAAAATGGAAGGAGGTCACCACACTACACATGGACAGGAAGATAAGAGGTGATAGAAGCAGCATATATCACGCTAAACAACAACAACAACAAAACAGGAAGCATTGTTTGGGCACATTGCAGTAACGTTGGCATCTCGTGATTGGTCGGGTTGGTAAGCAGGAACAGACCAAAGAGCGAAGAGCAGGCGGTGCACCCCAGAGTTTAACTTTCATAATTCTTAATTGTTGATATAATATTGTAATTACTAACCGTGTTACTCGCTCAAAGACCTTAGTTGTTGAAGCGTAGTAATATCATTATAACAACAACCTTGTTTTCATTCCTTTAAGAAAGTCCTTCGAGACGACGCGTCAGGAATAAAGTTGTCTCTGAGTTACTTTTGTAACTTCTCAACAATCTGCACAAACGAATCCCACTCAAAAACAATATAATTTATATACCTATGATGGTAGAGGAAGCCTTGGCGTCACCCATCATGTCTTGGGCCAGGGACCATCCTGCCTGTGATGGTAGAGGAACCCTTGGCGTCACCCATCATGTCTTGGGCCAGGGACCATCCTGCCTGAAACAACAATCATGAATGAGGCAACAGTTCTGCTTTCGTTATATACAAGTTTATTGATATTTAAACCAAAATTATATGCAGAGTAAGACAAGAGACGGTGGATACTTCCATCCCTCAACAAGGATCAGTACAGCTTAACACAGAGAAGTACAACAAGTCATTATAGTCAAAGAAGAGTAACTCGCTCACACACCTACACTGACAATTTTACGGAGCTGTGATTGCTAATCGTTAAATTAGGCATATTTTTCTACGACATTTTCTCTAAAACTAGTGATGCCAAATACTCATATGTCCTTTTACCCCTCATAGTCCCGCCCACTGTTTGGTTAGGTTAGGTTAGATTAGGTTAGGTTTGGTTTGGTTAGGCTAGGTTAGGTTATCATTCTAGACAATAAAACTTTATTATGCTCTATGTGAGCCCATTGTTATTACGTTATAGTATTAACCACGAGTAAAAAAATCTGGAAAACTAGCCAAGAAAACTACAAATCCTACAAAAACTTTGTGTTCTTGACGTGAGGAAGAAGTTGTCTCATACATCACTTGTCGGATGATGGTTTATGTGTCAAACTCATGAGAAGTAGAACTAAATTTCCCTGCAAAGTTTCACCCTCATAATCCTACAGTTCCTCAAACGCTAAAATACTTTAAATTATCACTTGGCGTATTATTCCTAAATAGATAATGACTGAATCGTTTATAAAATAATATGACTTATTGTAAGGAAACATTTTATAGTCCTTTCACACGTTTTCATACTCAGCTGATGGATCGAGATGCCATATTATAAACACACTGGCAGCAAATTGGCTTATTTCTCATTTAACTATAACAATATGTCTATGTATTCCACCAAGTAAGTCCTCGTGAATGTTATTTGCATTTTTTAAGTGATTGTTAAAGATTTTTAGTGAAGGAAAATAAGGTAAGGTCTTATAGCTTTAGCAAATGATTGTGTTAACGACTGTGTCAGCTATAGCCAACAACACCCTCATCCTTCCTCATGTTTAACACATTAACCTCAACAAAGACAACCCGTGTTGACCACCACTTACCTCTTGTCTTGATGTTATATTCCTTCGACAACCCTGACACTTTACTGTTCCACTTTATAACCATTTACTGTTCCATCTCTTTACACGGCGACAGTGGCGACGATATTGACCATCGCGGTTCAGTCGGTTCTTGACACTGATTCGTAAAACATGTCGAAGCAGGTGTCGGATCTTCACGGGGCTGTAAGATGACTTCAAATATATCTCTCGCTTTGAATATATGAAATACCTGAGTCACTGATGTAGAACCCATAAATTATTCTCTGTACATAAGAAACCTTTACTCCTATAAGAAACCTTTACTCCTATAAGAAACCTTTACTCCTATAAGAAACCTTTACTCCTCCAGCTATAAAGATTATTATCCCATATGAACGAGTTTACTCTAAGGAACACACATCACTGCTGGTCATGAACCTCTGAAACAACACTTCCCGACTCTCTCCTCATCAGTGTTTCAAACTGTCCCTCAACTGTGAAGACAGTCTGAGAATCTGTTTTTTTCTATATATATTTTCTATTAACTGAATATAACAAAAAACAAAACACATAATGAGATAAAGTAGAACTATATTGTGTGTGTGTGTGTTATAACTACAGGTATTTAGTTATGGTGAGGAGGTATAAAGGTGAGATGATGGAAAGCTCATTAACCTGTAATTATGACCTGGGCCTCGGTAATAAGTAGCGGGTAAAAGCAACGAGGTATTAATTAATAAGTGTCATTGGCCGTTAAGGTGCAATTGTGGCGTATTATTGCTTGATTAACGGGCAGGTGTCCATGATGGTTAAGCCTTTGAGGGGTGGAGGGGTGCAGCATCTCTCTCTCTCATATTAGTTGTTCCTCTCCCAACTTTTATTACATCTTTATTAGACTTTGTTTCATGTTGTTTTTAGTTGAGTCAAATACTGTACTGTATGTTAACTGAGGGATGTGAGGTGCCACAAGAGAACCCTACCCTAGCCTACCCAACCCAACCCTACCCTACCCTGCCTACCCTAGCCTACTCACCTACCCTGCCCCTACCCTCCCACCTACCCTCCCTACCCTACCCCCCTGCCTAACCCTACTCCCTACCTACTACCCTACCCTACCCTACCCTACCCTACCCTACCCTACACGTTAACTATGAGATTTAGGGACAAGACCTGAGCTATTGACCTTTTAAAATCAGGGTCCTTGAGTTCATCCGTGGCTTGAGGAGCTCCTTCAGGGGTCTACTATTTCTCGGAGTGAGTGGTAAGATGTGTGGTCTTGCGGCAAAGTATCTCATTTGACTTGAGTTATGTAGAACACGTGCGTCTTGTAGTGCCGAGTAAGATGTTGGTCCTGTGGTCGGTTCATGACAGCTTGACTTTACTCTAATACTTGAGTTTTCTTCCGTCTTCCATCCCTCCCTCCATCCCTTCTTCTTTCCTTGCATTCTTCCTTTCCTCCCTCTCTTCCAACCCCTCCCTCCCTACCTCCCTCCCTCCATCCTTCCTTCTTTCCTTGCATTCTTCCTTTCCTCCCCCACCCCTCCATATCTAACCCCTTCTCTTCATCCCTCCCACACTCCTTCCACATACATTCTTCCTTCCCTCCCTCCCTTCCTACCCCTCCCTCACCTACCTCCCTACCTCCACCCTTCCTCCCTCATGTCTACTTTTCTTTGGTATTACACACATGTTGTTGCCCTAGTGTTTCCCTCGCCCTGTCAGTGTTAAGTATTCTCGTCTCCACCCCAACCAAACTCCTTGATCTTCTACTGTTTGTACGGAGATCTATACATCCTTAGCCCTATATCTCCTCCAATTTGTCCAAAGTTTCATACACTAGATTTACCCAAACTGAGGGCACATTTAATTGACTCACTTAATAATGTCTTTATGAGTTTTCTTTTATACAGGTATGAGGGGAAAATTAACCTGTGGGTCTTCTAAGTGATGGGGGTAAGGGTGATGGTGGTGGTAGGGGTGATGGTGGTAGTGATGGTGGTAGAGATGATGGTAGTAATGGTAATGGTGATGGTAGAAATACACTTACTCTTCCTTCATCTATTTGTTCTTGGCGGGTAAAACACAGACAACAACACTACGTAATCAGATTAGAGATTGGTCAATTCATGAGGCGGATTATGAAGCGTCCGGGATCCGATTAGCAAGCGGAGTAGAGGATCGGGTACTAGGGGAGCAGGAGGTGGTGGGGGATAATGGGATGGCAAAGGGAGCGTGGGATAGTAGTGAGGTAGTGTTAGGGGGATATAGTGGGATAGGTAGTAGGAGGGAGGGAAGGAATAGTGTGAATAGAGAGACGGGAAGGATCGTGTAGGAACAATAGGGAGGAAATTGTAGAGGTCTGTGGGGAGTGGAATGAAGGGGAGCATTAGGAATGAGGGAGGAGAAGGGAGGGAGAGGATTATGGGGGGGGTGATAAGGAATACATACTAGATTAGGGGATGGTGAGAGGGAGATCAGTGGGTGGAGGAAGGGAGAGGAGGGGAGGGGAGGGGAGGGGAGGGAAGAGGGGAGGGGAGTCTTGGTGGAGAGAGTGTTGGTGGAGGGAGTATCAAGACCAGCAAAAAATGTAACATAAAAACAATGACTGAACACAACAACAATAACAACAACAATAACAACAACAACAAGTATTAAAAATGTGTGTGTGTGTGTGTGTGTGTGTGTGTGTGTGTGTGTGTGTGTGTGTGTGTGTGTGTGTGTGTGTGTGTGTGTGTGTGTGTGAGATTACGGTCATACTCTCTTTCTCTCCTGATATTACCTCCCTCCCCTTACCTCCCTCCCCTTACCTCCATCCCTTGGGCTTTATTCATTGCTTAATAGTCTCCCTTGTACCTCGTCCTACTTGTGTTAAATTCCCTCCCCAAATATTCCCTCTAGTATCTTCTCCTCTTGGTTAATATTCCCCTGTGTTTCTCCTCCTGCTTGTTTTATATTCCCTGTTTAATATTCTCTCTCTTGTACTTCGCTCAGGTTGAAGTTATTTTATGCACCTAATATCCTAAGTTGTCTCTTGTGTTCGTATTAGCATAAGTCTGACGACGTTCAGTCCGCGGAGCTGCATCAGTAGTGTGTGTGTGTGTGTGTGTGTGTGTGTGTGTGTATTTGAGATATGACTCCGCTCACACCATCATTAAGAAACTGGAGATGTGTGTGATATTGATGTTATGCCGAGAGGAAAGACTGAGAGACTGAGAGACTGAGAGTTGAAGCGTCGAGATGGCTGAATGAGGGAGAAACTGAGAAGAAACTAACAGAAGAAACTTAACATTCTATACAATATTTTTTTTCTTCATATGATTAACAACTTCATAATCTTCACCTAAATCAAATATTAGTCATTTTTTTTTTTTTTCATTTTTTTCCCAGAAGGCAGCGACCGGCTACCTCCTGAGGCTGTTTAACATAGCATAATATATATAATATATTTTTGTATTTGCCTTCACCTTGCCTGTGTTATATTAAGTGTCTTATATCCCCCCCCTCCCCCCTTGTAGAGCCTCGAACTTACGCTATATTGACTGTACCTTACTCATAAATAATTAGTATCGTGTACTTTAAGTCTTGAAGTGTTTTTTATGTTAACACTAATTTAAATCTAATCTCCAGTTCGCATTGCTGCACTTGCGGTTCACTAACATCAAGGAGCGTCTGATTAGCTTTAAACTCGGCGCTGAACGTAAGACTTGAAATAGATCTTGGTGTCGGGGAGAACAAGCAACGGGGGAAGAGAGAAATGGTGATAGTGAGCAGTAATGTTCTCGAGAAGTGTAACTGAGACAAGCGTGGAGACTGTTCATTAAGAGGGGGAGACTGTGGAAGGATTTTAAGTTGGGTAATTGAGAGATAGAAAGGAAAAGATAAACCGTGAGGAGGGGAGGGTAGAAGATGAGGGAGAGGGTGAGAGGGTGGGTGAGAGAGGGTGATGGGAGAGGGTGAGAGGGTGGGTGAGAGAGGATGATGGGAGGGGTGTGAGGGCGGGTGAGAGAGGATGATGGGAGAGGGTGAGAGGGAGGGTTTCGGATTCACGAGTCTGGTTCTCTCGGGGGTTCGTGGTTCAGGGGGAGAGTTAAGTAGAGGACTTTGATAGTTAACTGTACTAATAACCTTCCCTGTGTTGTAACTCCCTACTAAGTGTTCTCCATCTTACGTTAAGTCTTGAATAAGTTATAGTCTTCACTTAAGTCTTAAATTATCCTTTGTATTCGCATTAGCATATAAGTGTGACGCTCATTCCTCATTTCTCACTACTCACTCCACACTCCTCACTCCACACTCCTCCGCTCCTCACTCCTCACTCAACACTCCTCCACTCCTCACTCCTCACTCCACACTCCACACTCCTCACTCAACACTCCTCCACTCCTCACCTCACTCCTCCCTCCTCCCTCCTCCAACACTCCTCCCTCCTCACTTCTCCTCCCTCCCCCACTCCTCACTCAACACTCCTCCACTCCTCACTCCCTCACCTCCACACCTCCACTCCTCCACTCCTCACTCCTCACTCCACACTCCACACTCCTCACTCAACACTCCTTACTCCTCACTCGTCCTTGTTGTAGATGTGTAATTTTTCATAAGATATGACTTGGCTCAGACCAGCATCAAGGAGCGTCTGAGAAAGCTTTAACGCTACGCTTAATGTTTGAATAATATTTTGGTCTTGTGGAGTTGGGAAAAATAAAACAAAAATAAAGAAGTGAGTGTTGAGGGGTGATGCTCGAGAGACTGAGAGAAGACGCGTCATGGTGGGTTTATCCAGAGAGAGACAGAGAGCAAATAGCAAGAGATAAAAGGTAAATTGGGTTTAGTGAAGAGACAATGGGAGATAAAGAGCAAAAAAACAGAGAGATGGTCCAATGTTTACCAGAAGACAACGACCAACAGCTGTCTGAGGCTGTGTAACATGAGGCGCCTTACACACGCTAGTCTTCCTTGCACTTTCACCTGCCTGTATTATATTCCCTGCTTGATATTCTCCATTAACTATCGCTCAGGTATAAGTTACAACGTACATTTTGTATCTTATGTTGTCCTGGTGTTCGTTAAGCATCAGTCTAACGTTCAGGCCTTGTTGCAGTTGAGTGAGTTTTCGTAAGATATGACTTAGCACACGTCATGTTTAACCCTTTGAGGATGGTGGTTTAACCTTTTGAGGATAAAGGTTTAAATCTCTTTGAGATGATGGTTTAACACTTTGAGGATGATGGTTTAACCCTTTGAGGATGATGGTTTAACCACTTTGAGGATGATGGTTTAACCCTTTGAGGATGATGGTTTAACCACTTTGAGATGATGGTTTAACCCTTTGAGGATGATGGTTTAACCCCTTTGAGGATGATGGTTTAACCCTTTGAGATGATGGTTTAACCCTTTTAGGACAATGGGTTAACCTTCGACACACAAGAAAACAGTAAAGCCGGCATTACACTTGATCGTTTGTGCTTCCACAGTTGCACATTTTCGTACCCATTCACAACTGGATGGACTGTGAGCGCCCTGAACAAGAACCAATGATACTTAGAACAAGAGAAGAGCGCTTTATCCTCTCTACCATCGCATCTTTTAGTTATGAGTAAAGGAAGATTAAACTTTCAGAGGAGGATTAGAGAAAGTCGGCTTGTTTATCACCCCTGGGCAAGTGTTCCAACGTTGTACTAAGAAACAACTTGTCCGGTAAAACTTGTGAGATGTACAGCGGTATATCACGAGAGATAATCTTCTTAGGGTTACGTTTGTGGGATGTAATTCAGGATATTAAGAGACTCAGCTTGTCCTATAAGATGTGTGGGATGTGTTTAAGGATTGTAAAAGACACAAACCTGTAGGATATTACTTACAGGTTATGCTAATGACCCCATAAGTCTCAACAACGTTAAGATAAATACACTAACCTAAATATTTCATCAGTTATCCACTGATGTCTAAGGTTCTCTAACGTAGCATAACTTAAGGGTAAATTCTCCTCTTTAAGTGGATCTTGTGTGTGTTAGATCCTTCCCTGTTTAATATTCACGTTGGTATTCTGTCTTGCATATGTTTTATCCTCTTCTTAATATTCCTCACTGTACCTCGACCTGCACGTGTTAGATTCCCTGCTTAACATTCTTCTCTTGTTTTACCTCGCTCATGCATAAGTTATACTGTGCACTTTGCGTTCTAAATTGTCTTTGTGTTTACATTAGCATAAGTCCTTACTGCTCAGTTCTGTGAGGGTTTTATAAGGTTTTGGCATTGCTCAAACGAGTATTAGAAAACGTTTAGTTAACCCCAACAAAGAAACATTTAAAGGATTGAAATGCGTCTGTGGTGTAGAAAAAACTGTGTAAGTGGAGAAAATTACGTGGAGTTTTGTAATGTTTTCGAGCGGTGAGCCTGAAAGAGTCATAGGTGAAGTGTTAAGAAGAATTCAAGTGAGATGCAGAATAGATCTTAGTTTTCTTCTTAAGTAAAACATGAGAGAGGCGAGTCTTGGATTGTGTAAGGAAATATATGTTTTTCTTAGGTCGTACAGAAGCAAGAGAAGCAATATGTGAGAGTGGAGTTTTAATAAAGTATAAAATAACAAAATACATATAATTTGTATTTATTTATGGGGTATTCTACAGGTTAATTAGCTGTATAATAAGGCTTATGTGATATACTACAGGTTAATTAAAAACACACCTGTTTAATAAGATATATACTATAGGCCAGTTAGAATTATATATAATAGGTAAACACGAGATATATTACATTACCTGAATAGTGATAAAACTTTAAAAAAATATATATAGCAAAACTGTACTGAAACTATACCATGAATAATTAGTGTTCTCTCTCCCTTTAAAAAAAATATTAACCTTATGAATCTTTGAGAATCTGACCAAGGGGAGCACGAGAGAAAATGCTTAAGACATAAAAGATGAGGATAATTGTATCGTAAAGGATAAACCCGGGCAGTAATGACGCCCTTCATCCCTGGATAATGATCAAAATAGTGTAGTGTTGAGCCCTCTTGATCCCCCCACTGTGTGTGTGTGTGAACTAAGGTTAGAGGAGGAAGAGTGAGGCGGCAGACAGAACACAGAGGCACAGAAGTACACAAACAACTCAACACAACCGAATGAGGTCGTGGCTGTACAGTGAAACCCTTATCCAACGGATTACATAGAAAGAAGAGTCCGTTATATGGAGGTTTCACTGTACAGATGAGCCATTAAGTCATCAAGATTACCCTCTACATCAATATTGCTTAAAAGAAAGACATGAGAACCAATGGCTCTTCGATATTTACATCAATAGTGTTCTGGAAAAGCTATACAGATCTCAGCGGATTTCGCTCACGAACGGAGTTTTGCGTAAACAAACTTGTCGACATAACAGCACGGCTCATGAATGGCGGGGATCAAGGGCTCTACACCGAGGCAGGAGTTAACTTGCCTGAATGGTCGACCTGCTGCCACCAGTGTATTCACCAACACCATCAGTGGAGGAGAGAAGAGGGGGAGTCTAGTATACTGTATATGTCCAGGACCTAAGTTTAATATTACCGTCACTGGAAGAGTTCTGTCATGACAGAAGCACAAGAACGTGAATAGTTTACGAATCTTTGAGAAATTAAATCCAGTTCCTCATTTATTTCACATACGTTGTTTCATACACTCAATACAGTTATTTCATACATTTATTTAAGCTTCTTTTTTACACTCAATATACAGTTATTTCATACACTCAGTACACCGATATTTTATACCCTAATGCACTTTTTTATCCATTCAGTTCACGACAGAGCTAAAAAAAAATAATCCCCCAAAATCAGTGGAGGTGTTGTACAGATATAGTCTAGTGGCAAATTATTTACCTATCTTTTATTTCTCACCTAAAAGGATACACAGAGCAAAAGGTGACTCCTACCACCCTAATACTACTCAAACGAGCGAGTCTAAGACATTCACGAGTCAACTCATAACTTCAGCCACACGGGACAAGCGTTACGTACCCCAGGACAAGTTTAATGAGGACAAAAAGGTAAATCAGTCTCCCTTGTATTCTGTGTACTGGGAGATGAGTTTTGTATATATGTTTTGTTTGTTTTTTACGATAGGTATGTAAGGAAGTTTTTATATAGTTAGCAATGCCTTATACTTTATACTAGTCACATTATATTACTAACAATACCTTATACCAGATACTAGCAACGTTATATTACTAACACTATGCCAGATACTAGCAACATTATATTACTAGCACAACCTTCTACCAGACACCAGAAGTATATTGTCTCCACAGTGTAATTCTCTGAACTAGGAGCACAAATAATCAGACCAGTACAATAAACACTTGACCACAGTACCTATCGCATATGATCTTATTAAGTATTGGGTCCCCAATGTAAATAAGAACGAAGAATAAGAGAGAGATTGGGAGAGAGTGTGATAGAAGGAGAGGGAGAAGAAAGAAAATGAGAAAAACAAAGTGAGAAAGAGAGAAGAGAGAGAGAAAAAAAGAAAGGAGGAAATATACTCAGTGAAATTAAGCAAGTGTTCTCTCTCTCACACACTCACTCTCTCCGCCGCATCCCTCCCCACCCAAGTCCAAACACTGTGACAGTAATTTACTCAGGAGAATTTCGACAAAGTTGAGAGTATTTTTAACAACAAATGCCGTTTACTTTCACGACAAAACTAGTTCTCAAGTTTGGAAAAGTTCAAGTACAAACTCCAGGTCCGGCAACTTTGGGCGGACTAAATAATGTCTAGGGATTTTGTGTTTATTGTTTGGTCAAGGGAATAGTGGTAGGGTTTTACGTGACTTTACTAGGGTGGATGATCCGTGATGGAAAACTTTAATTATTGTGGGTTTATGGTGAGTAGTGTTGATTATAGGTGTTGTTATTGTAGTATTGTTGTAAGATTTGTTGTTATAGTTATTTTGATGAGCAGAATTTTATTTTTAATCAAGATAATAGACATATATTGTAGTAAAGATTATGAGTGTATGTATGATATGGGTTGATAGGCTCACAAATACACATATACATGCCTAACCCTTTATCACATACACACACACACACACACACATACACACACACACACACACACACACACACACACACACACACTCACACACACACACACACACACACTCACACACACACACACACACACGATAAAACAAAATTTCCTGAATGATATAAAATTAGAATATTATCTGCGTCGTCTGTGCTTGAACCTAATTAAAATTTCTTAAACCACTTTTACGCTAAATTCAATGACATTTAAAATTCCTCTCATTTGTTTTATGCATTACAGAATTAATGAAATTCCTAGTCAAATATCTTTCCCGGCAGCACTAAATACGTTAACCAGGTAATTGATGGCACTCTACTTTAAGAAAATAATTTATCCGCATTTTTATCAATTAATGATTTATAGTAAATTTAAATCCTACTTTGAATATACGATTTTATCATTTTTTACCTTGATTATTATGTCAATAAACTTTGTCAATATTATCACCTCGACGTCGCTCTTATCCCATAAGGAACTATATCCAGACCCACTCGACCAAGGTCTAAGCAACACAGGAAAGAAACACAGATAGGAAAGTAACACAGGTAGGGAAGTAACACAGGTAGGAAAAGTAACGCATCTAGGAACATTAACCATCATCTCACTTACTTAATCCAAATAGACAGAGTTAAATGTTCACTTCAATCTATGACGTATCTTTTCTACTGAGATGAACTAGTACACATCCTCCCTGAGCCTATGTTATGCCACTCACGATCTAAGCTTCGCCAAAATCGGGAGACTCGTGGGTGAAGTGTTTTGTTTACGGGGGAAAATGGCGGCAGACGGTCGGTTAGAACTAAAAAACGTAGAGAAGGAGACTAGGCAATGGCGATACTTCCTCTGGTTAAAGTTGTAGTTGGCAGAAAAACAGAAAAATAAGCATTAACAGGGATGAAAATAGTATGATAAAAGCTTATTAAGTGTATTGTACAGCAGAAAGGAACCATTTGCACAACACTAAATAAAGAGCAGGGGAAAATATCGCATATTAAAAGGAAAACAACCAGGCAATAGTGTAGAAATACAGCCTAAACCAGCATCATTAAAATAACTTGTAAAACAATATAAACAACGAATAAACATCCCACAAAATACAAACAAGAACAGCTTATAAAAAAAACAGCATAGGAACATATATTATACCAGCAGAAAAACTATACGTATTAACCTCAGTAACATAGCTTATAACACAGCAAGAGTCTCCATGAATAAAACAGCAGAGAAAATGGCAGAGGTGTATTGGTGTATTTTTCAGGGAAGATTGAAATACGTGAAGGAAGTAGGATAAAGAAATTGAGGTAGAGAAAGAGAGAGAAAGGGCGGAATAAATGTGGAGGGGTAGAGAGAGAATGAGAAAGACAGGGATATCGATTAGTAAAGAGAGAAAAAGAGATAGAGAGAAACGGAGGGATAACGAGAGACAGATACAGAAAGAAAGAGACTGAGGGAAAGAAAGGAAATCGATTAATAAAGAGAAATAGAGGAAGTAAAACTCTCTCTCTCTCTTATTATACCCAACATTTCCTCAAAACAATAATAAAAAATCATGTTATGCGTAATGTCCTCGGTAATGTGATTGTGAGGGAGGAGGGGGGAGGGGTGGGGGGGGCTGGGAGGAGGAGGGAGGGAGGACATACCGTGGACTTAGTGAGCAAAAATCCCTCTGTCTCCCTAATGACGATATATACGGATTTTTCACAGGTGGAGACGAGCTTTCTTTATTGAGGGATTACATTAATTGGCCGGCCTGGGAGTATTGTGTTTTGCTCTGGAGGGTATACCGGCAGTGCACACTAGGGAGGGTATACCGGCAGTGCACACTAGGAGTAAAGGCTGACAGTGCACACTAGGAGTAAAGGCTAAGTGGCTGACAGTGCACACTAGGAATAAGGGCTGACAGTGCACACTAGGAATAAGGGCTGACAGTGCACACTAGGGTATATGCATTTTAAGAGCTTACACTTATTTTTTCCTGGTATCTCGGTAATTATGTAGAAAGATTAATATTTCAACACGAAGAGCAACAGCAAACATCTGACGTTTCCTGTTGAATATTGGACAGTGATCAAGTTAAATATTTAGAAGTGCATTGGCGGAGTGGATAGCGTCCTCACCTACAGTCCTACAGGTCGCTGGTTCGCTGTCCGTCCACCCAGCTGGGATTGGGCACCTAACTTTACACTCCTCCACTCTCTCTCTCTCTCTCAAAAAAAAAAGAACATACTCTATCATACACGTATATAATAAGTTACATACACACACATACAAACACAATACGCTCACAGAATACACACACATACACAAACACAATACACAACATATAAACACATTACACACACACACACAATCCACACACAAACACAACACACACACACAAAGGAAATCAGCGGTATATTTCATCCCCCAGGGCGTTAGTTAACAAAATGAAGTGAGTGCGACAGCCTGTGATATCCTCTCTCTCTCTCTCTCTCTCTCTCTAAAATAATCTTCCTTCACCACTCAACCTAACCTTCACCTTTAACAAACTCTTCTGCGATGTTAGCGAAAAAAAAATACAATCTTGGCCAACTGAACCATCGGGAAAGTGTATCATCAAAATAGACCCAAGACGTTAAGGCATTATTCTAATTGTGTATTTTATATCTCTTGTTTACCTGTGATAGTATCCGCTCGCTGTCTCACGTTAACCCAAATTATTTTTTTTGTTCTTGCGGTCAGCCAATATGTGTTATAAAGTTCCCGCATAATTGCTTTTTAGGTAGACTTAGAAATATATGAGTATTATGCATATACACGCGAGGTAGGTATGTGCATAAAGGTGTAATGATCTCCTGTTTCACGGTGGGCAGGTGTGCATGATAGCAGCAGGGTGTCCAGGTAGGAATTACTATTAACTCATAACTTCTTTCACTGCTATTACCACTATTACTACTACCATTACCACCATCTCACAACCACAACCTTTTTTACCACAAGTATAACCACTACCACCATTATTCACCTACTCGCCGCCACCACCACCACCACCATCTTACAACCACAACTTCGTCCACCACCACTATTACCATTACCACCATTACTACCACTACTGCTACCATTACTACTCACAAACTTACCACCATCCTCCCACTACTACCACCACTACCACCAACATAAACACGGCTTCAAAGAACATAACCATGAATTTTTCACACCCGTTTCGTCTATAATTACTTTTCTTGTTAAAGTAGCTGCCTCGTCAAGTACAACACGTCTCCCTGCGGCTACCATTGTCTGTGTGGACTTTCAGAACACCCATTGTCTATCTCTGTTTGTTTACACGTGAAATTAACCCTTGTGGTGGTTGTGTGTGTTAAATCTTGTGAGGATGTGTGTTAAATATTGTGGTTTGAATCTGTTAACCTAATTCTTGTCTAAGCTAATTTTTTTACGGTTTTTGTTAAATTGGGTTTTTTTTTCGTGAACCGTTTTCCACCTGTTGTATCTGTTGTATCAGCTGTTTCTGTTGTTTCTGTTGTTTGTTGTTGGGCAGGCACAGCTGTTCCATCTGTTTACGTCACAACGACCTTCCTCGCCTTAAATAAATCCACCGCATTTTAGAGTGAAGTGAATCCATCAACGGTGCGTGACCAGCATTGTAAGTGAGAGAAATTCTTTACTTCACTCTCTACCTCTCTCTCCTTAGGACTCTCTCACCTGTTATTTCTCTCTCTATTTACCTCACTATACCCTCTTCCTACCTACTTATTTATTCCTTTCCTCTTTACGTCTGTCACTCCTTAATTCACTCTCTACCTACGGTACAGTCAACTCAATAAGTCCGGGTCTTCTTCCGAACGAGTCAGTATCGAAACTAAGTTAAATAATGCAGCAGCAGCAGTGTTGAGATTCTGAGCTGCACACACACACACACACACACACACCTGTGAGTATTCTTGGTTATAATGTCCCTTACCTGAGGATGTTATACACATTTCCTCGATAACATTCCGTTCTCAGTGTAGTAGTACAAAAAATATGAATAAACAAATGATTGTCAATTCCTCTTTCATTGGTGTTGTCACCCTGTCCCCTCCTCTCCCTCTCTCTCTCTCTCTCTCTCTGCCCTTGATCATTATGACAACACAGAAATTTAAATATATTTTATATGCATATTGATAACATGTTTATACGTGAATATGTATCACATAAAAGAAATGTGATATAACAAATACAACGACGCTTATTTTTCAATTGAGAGACGCATTAAAAATCTTTTTTGCACGAGATACAACAAACAAATATCGTAATATATAATCGAAGCAGATGCGACTCAAGTGACATCTTACCGTCCACCATCACCTAACATTTTACAAGAGTGTGGTGGTCTGACCCCCACCCACCCACACACGAAATCGCAGACGCGGGGGCTCAGAGCAGTGAACACAGCTTGTCCCAAACTAGCGAATCCGGTCGGTAATGTCATCAACCTCGGTGTAGTGAGAGGTGCACCGGACGGCCAAAAACTGGGGACTGGATGATGGTGCGATAATAAATGGAGTTATGGTGTTCTGTTTGTGCAGTGTGTAATAAATAGCACCTTACCAGATGTGCTTTCTAAGGAAGAAAATACTTCCAAGATAGGCACAAAAAGAGGAATAATTGTTCCCACGAGAAATACTTGTCGAGGTGAAGGGCGTAGATAGTGACACTGTAGAAGTAGCTGCCTAACAAAGCGGTGCTCTTGTCTGAAAGGCGGCCTTCGTTGTAACAGTGCATACCATAGCCATAAATCATGGGAAATGTTGTTTAAGAGTTCCCCATGTGTGCCTCATACTGATGTTTCAGTTAAGATTCGGAAAAGGTCGACCACGGAACTTCATATTTATATTTATACTGTATAGGGAGATAGACCACACACACACACACACAAATATATATATATTACGTTTCCGTCGCAAATTTATATTTTTTCGAGTATTTTGGGACTTCCATTTCACTAAGAACTTACATTTTAGTGGGACACATTGTTGCCATCTGACTCACTGCAAGTCTCGCTATCATGTGACTATGGAAGCCAATCAGCGTTGCTCTCGGCGTCAGAATTTCGTATTGTAGTTGCTTACTTGGTAGTTGGCCCAGAGGCACCAGATGGCTTCTCTTCTCTCTGCACCAGTGTTATATCTCAGCTTGGCAATCCATTTATCGTGTATTTGAAAACGAAGCTGCTGACATTGACATATTTAAGGCTCATGGTATTCTGCCAACCTATGAAGTGATACAGGCGTTCATCCGCAAAATATAGAAGGATTGTGGAAGGATATCAAGTGTTGGGTGTTTCGTGCCGGCAATAAGAAGGAACATTCATCTCTCTGAACATGTTCCAAGGCCATTACAACGATCACAAGACTACACTCCACCACGTCCTTCTACAAGTAGCATCACTTTATCCTCCAACATCTGTTAACAAAGGTAAGTTTTTTTATACACCGGAGGTTAGGAGGTTTCGTTAGGTTTCATTTCGTCAGGTTTTTTTTTTGCGTGTTTTTACCCCACAATTTCTCTCTACTTCAAAGCCTTGCCCACTTTGTGTAACTACAGTAATATTGTTTGTAATGAAGGGTATCACCATAACGGCTCATTTGCGACGGAAGTGGAGGTCAGATTCGCTTAAAGCACCATAGAATCTACTGTAAGATAATCTATTTTTTTAGTAGTTTACGTAGTCGACCTTTTCCGAATCTGTACCGTTTCTTGTAAATGTGATTTTTATTTACTTTTTCATTCACACAAATTGCCCAGTTCATGAACTAGGTAAGATTTCACAAACGTTGCTTAGTGAGACGAAGGAGCAGACTTTGTGTGCAAAACCAACAAATTGTAGTTGTACTATTTCGGTCCTTGTGGTCGAGGCGCCGTGTTGTTTAACTCGTGCAGTAAGAAGCTTCATCTATGGGTTGAAAATCAAAACCGGACCAGAGGATTCACGGTATTAATGCGTTTACACACAGTTCATTCCTACCACTAATCTATTATCATATTCGAATAAGACGTCTAATTATAAGATAATTTTCATCTATTACATTAACGGCGGAAATGTATATTAACGGAGATAGCTTTTCCAAATAAAATTCTATTTTCTTCCATTGTTTCCCGCCATTATCGTCTGCCTCTCACCCAACACTGCGTGTCTCTCGCGTCTCCTTCATAAATCATGACGCGCATGCGTACCCGTACACATCACGCGGCCAATCAAAAGCGTTTTTACTAATTCAGAGTATATTTGGCCCAATCAAAATCGAGTTTTATTTTGGGTCTCTCATATTTTAAAATTCAAGTTCAGTTCCGACCATGGAAGTCTGCGATGGATGTCACTTAAAGTTTATGGAGCTGATTGCGAGTTTTTGGAAAAAAAACGTAGAAACTATAGCATTTTTTCGATCGCATGGTGTTCGTCCAACCTCAGTAAAGTGTACTAAGAGCAAGACGGAATGTAAATATCGCAAAGACCAACAAGAGCCAGGCCAGTATAGGTAAGAAATAGGTGATTCCATCATATGGTGAGAATCAGTTAAGTTAGGTTAGGTTAGGTTTTGGTTTTCCTAGTTTTTTTTTTTTTTTTTTTAATCTGTTAGCCACTTTTTTTTCGGAAAACGTCAAAAGAAAAAAAATCGCTAAAAAAACCGGCTAATTTCCGCCAACAATGAAAGTCATATTCAGTCTCAACACACAAATACACTAGACAATTTATTTTTTTACCTGCTAAAAGTGAACGGAGTGACAATGCAAATTTACCGGATTCACAGGGTTCGCTTCAGCGGTTCATTCTGATCATCGAGGACACGGCCTTTTGAGGTGACTGTACCTGCCTATTTCTCTCTCTTCTTCCTACTTCTCTCTCTTCTTCCTACTTCTCTCTCCTTAGGTCTCTCTCACTCATTATTACGCTCTCTATTCATCTTTTTATTCTCTATCTACCTACTTATTCCCTCCATATTTTCTTCTCTCACTACTTCTGTCTCCTTACCTCTCCAAGCGAGTCAACACGATTGAGACAAAATTTGCCTAACTGTCTCAAATCGGTGTATGCATGCATGCATGCGTGTGTGTATGTATGTATGTATGTATGTAGTATGTATGTATGTAGTATGTATGTATGTATGTATGTATGTATGTATGTGGTGTAATGGTCAGCATGCTCGCCTCACCATGTGAGCCATTCAGTCCCCAGGCTAGCTTATAAATTTTTACCATTTACCTCTGTCTACCATAATGTAAAACCTGAATATTATCATTTGCAGTCATATTCCCATGGTATATGCAGTGTCGTCTTCTCAGCTATTCACTTGTCTAGATACATACCTTTCATTAACAAGTGTGGTATTTGTGTTGTATTCTTCTTTCATTGCCTAAGTGGCCAACATCACTCTCCCACAGGGGGCAACCATTATCATGTATGTATGTATGTACGTGTGTATGTATGTATGTATGTATGTATGTGTATGTATGTATAATAAAGACGTTTGCTCCCCATAGTTGTTCACCGCCTCGTTATCCGGCGGCTGTTCAATAAACACATTTTGCTGGTGGTAGTCGTCGGCGTTCACTTGTACATTTAGACTTCAATAAAGGGCGCAGGAGGCTGTAATGGCTGGATGTGGCCATAAGTGGAAGGTTCACCCGCGTATCTCTAGTATATTTTAACCCAAAATAGTTCTGGAATAGTGTGTGTGTGTGTGTTAATAATTCTTACTGTAGTTCACGTGTAATGATGATAAACTAGGTGTTATTATTAGTTATAAGAGTAAGGACGTCAGGTGTTGTCATTTTAGTGAATAATATCCACGATTGATTTTCTGAAGGAGTGGTCTGGACGCTGTCAAGTTCATATACAAACATAGTATTGGAAATGCTTCAAACTCCTGTGCGACTTCTGCTGTTACTGCTGTTAATGTTGCTGTTGCTGCTGTTAATGTTGCTGTTACTGCTGTTAATGTTGCTCTTACTGCTGTTAATTTTGCTGTTTCTCCTGTTAATGTTGCTGTTACTGCTGGTAATGTTGCTCTTACTGCTGTTAATTTTGCTGTTACCGCTGTTAATGTTGCTCCTGTTAATGTTGCTGTTGCTCCTGTTAATGTTGCTGCTACTCCTGCTCGCTAATGTTGCTGCTGTTAATGTTGCTGCTACTGCTGTTACTTCTGCCATTGCTCCTTATGCCACATCAAATGCTTCAAATATAATTTTCTAACCTGGTAAACTATAATTATTACTAGAATAAGTATAACTATCAGTGCACAGAATAAAGTGTCAATAAAAAGAATATTATTATCACGCGACCAAAGATTTGAATTACGAATTAGAATACAATTATCACGATAAAGTACTGTTAATACCACGTATTATCAAAAGAAAAATACAACTATTATTAGATAAAATACAATTATCGCTGTGAAAATACAATTACACTTAGATAAAATAACTCCATACCTGAATTAAATATTGGGCATATTCAGGCAGGTAATTAAAGTGATCATTACTACTTAATGAAGTAAATCACCTGTATTTCAACAAAGAGAAATTCCACTAATATTTTTTTCTACATTTTTTCATTAGCATTGATAATCGTCGAGTGATTTTGAAATGAGGATTTAGAGTGATTACTGATGTTTATACACAGCCACGAGATCAAAGAAAATTATTCAGTCTAAATAGTTGGGTTTCTGGGAGATGAAATGTTGGAATCACATGAGTATGTATGTTTGTATGTATGTGTTGTGACGTCAACTGTTGGATAAATCAAAAAAAATGTTTGATAGAGCATTTCTGATTGACTGCAGTTATTTCCAATGGGTTAAAAGCTCCAAGTGCACTGCACAGTATAGGCACTGGGTGTTGGGAGGTGTGGCTTCATGCCTGAACTTTGCAGGATACAACATCGCCTGTACTGTACTGTGCTGTATCTTAATGGGCTGTACTGTGCTGTACTGTATCTTAATGAGCTGTACTGTACCGTGCTGTACTGTATCTCAATGAGCTGTACTGTACTGTGCTGTACTGTATCTCAATGGGCTGTTACATTTTTTTGCAACTTGGACATTTTTTAAGAGAAACAACTTCCATGACACTGACATTTCAAAACACCAAAAATATAGTATGCCATATGTCATGTCATGTGTCATGTCATGTCTCATGTCATGTCATGCCTTGTAATGTCATGTCCTGATATGTCATGTCCTGACATGCCATGTTATGTCACATCATGTTACGTCATGTCACAACATGCCATGTCACATCATGTCATGCTCTAATATGTCATGTCCTGACATGCTATGTCATGTCACATCATTTCATGTCATGTCACATCATTACATATCATGTCATATCATTTCATGTCACATCATGTCATGCCATAGCATGTCACGCCATGTCACATGTCATGTCACGTCACATGTCATGTCACATGTCATTTCATGCATTGTCATGTCTTGTCATGTCACACCAACTTATTGCATGTCCTGACATGTCTTGCCATGGCATGTCATGTCATATCATGTCACATCATGTTTCGTCATGCCACAACATATCATGTCACATCATGTCATGCTGTCATGTCCTGACATGCCACGTTATGTCATATGTCATGTCACATCATTTCATGTCATGTCACATCATTACATGTCATGTCATATCATTTCATGTCACATCATGTCATGCCATAGCATGTCACGCCATGTCACATGTCATGTCACGTCACATGTCATGTCACATGTCATTTCATGTATTGTCATGTCTTGTCATGTCACACCAACTTATTGCATGTCCTGACATGTCTTGCCATGGCATGTCATGTCATATCATGTCACATCATGTTTCGTCATGTCACAACATATCATGTCACATCATGTCATGCTCTGTCATGTCCTGACATGCCACGTTATGTCATATGTCATGTCACATCATTTCATGTCATGTCACATCATGTCAGGCCACATCATGTCACGCCATGTTACATCATGTCATGTCACATGTCATGTCCTGTCTTGTCATGTCTTGTCAAGTCACACCAAGTTATGGCATGTCCTGCCATGTCTTGCCATGGCATGTCGTGTCATGCCCTGACATGTCATGTCTTGTGTTTTCCTAACTCTAACATATCATGTCATGACGTGACGTGTTAAAACATAACATTTCATGACAGGTCGTGGAGGAAAGGTTGTGTTGTGTTGGTGGAGGGTCGTGGAGGGAAGGGTGGTTAGTTGGAGGGTCGTGGAGGGAAGGGTGGTTAGTTGGAGGGAATTTTGGTTGGTTGGAGGGTGGTGGAGGGAAGGTTGGTTGGTTGGAGGGTCGGGAGGGAAGGTGGTTAGTTGGAGGGTCAGAGGGAAGGTTGGTTGGAGGGTCATGGAGAAGATTGGTTGAGGGTCATGGAGGAAGATTGGTTGGAGGGTCATGGAGGGAAGGTTGGTTGGTTGGAGGGTCAGGAGGGAAGGTTGGTTGGTTGAGGGTCAGGAGGGTTGGTTGGAGGGTCATGGAGGGAAGATTGGTTGGAGGGTCATGGAGGGAAGGTTGGTTGGTTGGAGGGTCAGGAGGAAGGTTGGTTGGTTGGTTGAGGGTCATGGAGGGAAGGTTGGCTGTTGGAGGGTCATGGAGGAAGGTTGGTTGGTTGGAGGGTCAGAGGGAAGGTTGGTTGGTTGGAGGGTCATGGAGGGAAGGTTGTGTTGGTTTAACAATTATTTTGGTGAAATAAAGTTGGAGAAGAGAGTAACATTTTTAACTAATATTTTGAACAGTTGGGGGGAGTATTGACCAATCAGGAGCCAGAGAGGTTTACTGTACAATGACCAATCAGGGAAGCCGGTGAAGTCAGTTATATAAAGTTTAAACATCCGCCTCAGTGCTTGTCAGGTCATGCAAGTGGCAGGTCGAGTATTTTTTGCGTGTGTGTGTTTTAATCTGTATTTCTGAACAACATAACTAAGAGTGAACATTTATAAACATTTTTAACATTAATGACTGTAGTGTTTAGTGCTATATGACAAACTGGTGAACAAACAAGAGAAGCGATGATATAAAAGAATTAAATCACAAGATCGTAACTGTCTCCCTGGGGAATTTAGACGCCATAGAAAATTGGAACTTGAGCCGCTTAGGTGAGGTGAGGTGAGGTTAGGTTTACTGTTTTTAAAAAGTCGTACGTTTAGTCACATTTATACAATTGTTCACAACGTAAATTTTTTTTTATTCCATCCATTATAAACGTATTTAAGACACCAATGCTTTACGGTAACTAAAACATTAAACCTGGGAAAAATAAACAATAATAAACCACCAAGTATTATGAGGGTTGAAATAAATTAGTAAAGCTATATATAAAAAAATAGACGAGGATTTAGGAAGAAATTGCTCGGTTGATAAATCTGTGGAGCCTGATGGATGACTCTGTGTTAAGTAGTACTGGTAATGGGTTTATAAGACTAGTATGAAGGGTTTATGAGACTTGGGAGTATGATAGCAAGAATAAGACTTAAGAGATGGGGTAGGATATATTAGTGGTATTATAAGTAGAAGAGGTGAGTTAGATCCGCTATAAGACTGATAGTGGGTAGTATACCAGTGGAGTCTTGTAGTATTATTATAAGTCAATCTGAGGGAGGAGGGTGGATGGGTGTGGGGAGGGGGTGGTGGGTGTGTGGGAGAGGGAGGGGTGGATGGGTGTGTGGGGGAGGGAGTGGGTGGATGGGTGTGTGGGGAGGGAGGGAGTGGGTGGATGGGTGTGTGGGGAGGAGGGTGGATGGGTGGGGGGAGGGAGGGTGGATGGGTGTGGGGGAGGGAGGGGGTGGATGGGTGTGTGGGGGAGGGAGGGTGGATGGGTGTGGGGGGAGGGAGGGGGGATGGGTGTGTGGGGAGGGAGGTGGATGGGTGTGGGGGGGAGGGAGGGGTGGATGGGTGTGTGGGAGAGGGAGGGTGGATGAGTGTGTGGGGGAGGGAGTGGGCGGATGGGTGTGTGGGTTGGCGACTCAGGATAACGTCATTGGTAGGCGGAGGTTACAAACTACCACAAAGACCCAACTGCTAGTTCCTGACGACGTAGTCTTTTCCGTGAAGCTGTTTTCCTATTGGTTGAATATTATCTCACTGGCATTCTGATTGGCTAAGTCACTAGTTAGCGCTTCATAACTCGGGTTGGTGGGATTGTAGAGGAAGAGAACAATAACTGTAGTAACAATAAGATGATGATTGTAATAGTAATAATAATAGTAATACCAAATAGTTGCTAGTCTGTTTGTGTGTCTGTGCAAATGAATGAATAGCAGTGGGGAGGAGAGGGAGGGGGGAAGGGGGGGGAGGATGTTGAAAGGAGGAAGTGTGTGCAGTATTCCTCCTCCCATTCCTTCCTCTTTCCACTCCTCCCTCCTTCTCACACTCCTCCCTCCCCCTCCTCCCTCCTTTTCACACTCCTTCCTCCTCCCCCAATTTTCCTTCCACACCTCCCTCTCCTCCTCCCACTTTTCGCTCTTCCTCCTACCCCCACCCCTCTCCCTCCTCCCACCCTCTCTCCTCCTCCTCCCACCCTCCTCCTCCCACCCCTCCCTCCCCCCACCCCTCTCTCCTCCCCCACCTCTCCTCCCACCCCCTCTCCTCCCCCCACCCCTCTCTCTCCTCCTCCCACCTCTCTCTCCTCCCACCTCTCTCCTACTCCCACCCCTCCTTCTCCCACCCCTCTCCTTCTCCCACCCCTCTCCTCCCATTCCTCCTCCTCCCATTCTCCCTCCCCTCCTCCTCCTCCTCCCCCTCCTCCTCCTCCCCTTCCTCCTCCTCCTCCTATCCCCGAAAGACGCTGCCGCCTCCACTCCCGCACTAGATGTAGCCCTCCACACGTGCAACATTAGTGGACGGGGTACCAGTGTTAGTAGTGTGTGTGTGTGTGTGTGTGTAAACTCGTGTTATTGTGAATATCAACACAAAAGGTGATGCCGTTCTGTTTCTATAAAGGACATTCTGGTATGTTATAATCCAACAGTGTACATTTGTTTTCAGTAACTGTGAACTGTTACTGTCTGTGTGTATGCATGTCGGTTCTGTTTTTTTCCGTTATTCTAGATCATTTCTGTCTGTTATATGCGAGTTGTTTCCGTTGTTTTCTGTTTGTTGTGTGAACATCTGTTGGTGCCACTGCTTGTCTCTGTTATTACACTTGTTCACTGTTACTTTGAGGGGTATTGTTGTATATTATTGGTGTTGTGTTTGTAGTTATTGTGAATACGTCTCTCTCTCTCTCTCTCTCTCTCTCTCTCTCTCTGTCTCTCTCTCTCTCTCTCTCCCCACACTGAGGGACCTTATTTTACTATACAGCCAATACCCTAAACTATGTATATATTGATAATGTTGTTATTGTTTTGTAAGACACTATCTGCTAGTAGCAATTGGTCTTCTGTGTGTGTCTGTCTGTCTGTCTGTCTGTCTGTCTGTCTGTCTGTCTGTCTGTCTGTCTGTCTATCTGTCTGTCTATCTGTCTGTCTGTCTGTCTGTCTGTTAATAAATAAACGATTAGATAGCTGTAAATATTTAGGCAGAAGAAATATACGAAGAGAAAAGTGAAAATAAAGGGAAAAGGAGAAGAAAAATACATATGATTCGAATTACAATTAAAAACAAAAACAATAAGTCTTAGTTGACGAAAAATGGTTGGCAGGTAAGATCGTTTTGATGTTTGATGTAAAAAAAATATTTAACGAAAGGGAATAAAAACTACAGTAAAAAGGAAAGAGATCGTAAGAGAACGAGATGACTGGCGAGGCGTGAAAACAAACTTATTAGTTCCACCAATCAGAGATGCAGCGGTCAGGTTTTCTTCGGCCAATCACGCGTCGAGAGAATGAAACTCCTACGACCCGTGAACAAGAAAACAGAACCCGAGGAATTGTGTGTGGGGGCTGAAGGCATTATTTGGCCAGAGGAGTGTTGGTGGGACGGCCCAAGTGACCAGCTGCAACACTGGCCAGAAGGGAAAGGTGGAGGAGTAGGAGAGTTGCTGCCAGTTGTGCCTCTCAGCTGAGTGAGCGAAAACGAAAGTAAATACAGAGTAAAAAGAAGAATTTGGGGAGTAAATTCAACATCACTGTTCGTATATTTCCTCACTACCAGTTTTTATAATCAAATAATTCCAGTACTTGGGTGAACTTTGACCTCGGTAAGTCCTTTGACCTATGACACTTACCAGCACTATACACCTACACCAGCACTACACACCTCCCAGGATAGTATATAACTTTATAACTTAACAAACTTTCACTAACAGGACACACATCGACCAAAAAATAATCCAGGTATTACCAATGATATATCGCTCTCAAAGATTCTTCTAGTTACCTAAAACTAATCTTGTGAGGAGTATCTGGGAGAAAGTGGACTTTATCTGCCAAGTTTAATTAAAGAAACTTATTTACTCCTGACTCGAGAAAAAGAAAGCTTCGAATTTTAGATGTTAGCTTCAGTAATCAGTAGCAAGGTTTAATTGGTATTGAGAGAGTTCCCAGGTGAACCCAACCATCGTGTATCGTAAGACATTATAAGATTTTGAAAGAGATTTATCCACATGATCCCCCCAAAAAAATCTAATTTACTCAGGGATTGATACATACAAAACTCTAATCAGTATCGAGGTAATTGAAGCATAAAAATAAACCCTTTCATCCACAATATAGATTAAATATATACGAAATTTATTCATTATTATTCTTTTAGTGTATCGGGTTCTGCTCAGTAGCGAAGTTTATTCTGAAACATTTACGAAACTCTATAGCGGGTGATTCTAAGTTAAGTTTTTTCTGTGTGTTGGAATTCTGGACGGAGTTGACGTGTATTGGATGTTTGCGTTAATTAATGAAGGTTATAAAGCATCATGTTTTATCGGTCTCTTGTCCTGGTTACCATTGGAGGAGGAGGGAGAAGGAGAGAGAAGAGGGAATGAGGAGAAGGAAAAGGGGGGAGAAGGAAGAAGTGAGAGGATTAGGGAGAGAATGAGAAGAAAGGAGAGGGAAGAAGGAAAAATAAGATGAGAATGGTGAGGGAGAAGAGAAGGAAGAGGGAGAGAAGGAATAAGAACTAGCAAGGAGAAGGTGAGAGAGAGAACAGGATTAAGAATGAATGAGAAAAGGGCTAGAGGAGATAGCAAAGGAGATGTAGAGAAAGGAAAATGTGATAAAGAGAGGAGTAAGAGAAGAAAGAAGAGAAAGATAGCTAATGAGATTAATGAGATAGAGAATAAAAAGAAAATACTGGAGGAGAAAGAAAGATAGATAGGTAGGGAATGTCGATGAAATGACAGTGTGAGTGAGAGATAAGAAGATCAATGGGTGAGGAGGGAGGAAAAGACGAAGGAGAGGAGAGGCGATAGGTTAAAGAGGAGGTGGGGGAGAGGAAAAGTCTTTAAATGGAAATAGCAGAAGTAAGAGAATGAGAGACGTATCGGAGAGCGAGAGAAGTGAGATAAGTGAGAGACAGTAAGAGACAGTAAGAGAAGTTAACGCGATTTAACTTAAGATTATTACTAACATTTTCAAGTAAGAGTCAAAATGTCTGATAATATATTGGCTCGCTTATACTCAGAGCTCCCACTACTACTGCCACTACTCTCTCTCTCTCTCTCTCTCTCTCTCTCCTTCCTTTGTGAAAATTCGTATTGTATTTTATCCGTCTATTGTTTTTCGTTAATTTAATTATTTTCTGTGCGTTTATTGGAAATTTTTCGCTGACTGCTTCGTGTTATTGCTTCAAGCTTTTTTATTAGATTTCTGCGAATAGATATTTATTGCCTGAGATTTTTAGACGAGGAAAACTCCTTTATCATCAACAAGATCAAAATATGGCGGGTGGTGGTTATGTCCTTATTTCTCTCATATAATAATAATAACACCCACAATAACAACAACAGTAATAACAAGATCAATAACAATAATAATAATATCAACACCACCGCCAATAATAATAATAATAATATAATAATAATAATAATCTATTGGTGAACATAGACCCCAAAAAATTAACTATACAAATTCAATTAACACTTTGTTTGTGTAGTTGACAAGTAGAAATTAACACAGAAAATACAAAGGAAAATACGTCATAGTAATTAAGATATAATTGACATTTAAATACGGGATACAAAATGTAGTAATATTATATTGAAAAGTAAATACATTGATACTTGATGTTTACAATATTACGAAATAACAGTGTGTTGTTACGAGGTTTTAGGGATCGAGATATGATTCATGTGTCGTACTGTTGGTGTTAGGGTAAGAGGGTGATTTAACCCTTTGACGACGATGATTTAACCCTTTGACGACGATGATTTAACCCTTTGACGACGATGATTTAACCCTTTGACGTGTGTGTGTGTGTGTGTGTGTGTGTGTAGGAGACGGAAGAGGTCAGTGTGTACGAGAAGTGTGAAAGGTCACTGTGTGTGTGTGTGTGTAAGAGATAAAAGAGGTCAATGTGTGAAATATTAGAATGTGTGTGTGTGTATGAGGGAGGCATGAAAGGTCAGTGAGTGCGAGAGATGTGAAAGATCAATGTGTGTGAGAGGCGTGAAAGGTCAATGATTTTGTTTTTGTTTGAAGAACTAAAGAAACGTAAGAGATGATTCATACCCAAACTGATTTATTACTCGACATTACACGATAGAGCGACTTACTAACCTTACCTTACCTTACCTTTTACCCCTACCTTACCTTACCTTACCTTACCTTACCTTACCTTACCTTACCTTACCTTTACCCATCTTACCTTACCTTTTACCTTACCCACCTTACCTTACCTTACCCTACCCATTACCTTTACCCTACCTTACCTTACCCACCTTTTACCTTACCTTACTCCATCTTTACCTTACCTCACTCCTTACCTTTTACCCATCTTTTACCCTCTACTCCACCTACCCACCTTTTAATCTTTTACCTTACCTTTTAACTTACCTTTTACCTTACCTTTTTACCTTACCTTACCTTACCTTTACCTTTTTACCTTTACCTTTACCCTCTACCTTTTACCTTTTACCTTTTGCACTCACCTTACCTCATCTTACCTTTACCTTACCTTTTTACCTTACCTTACCCACCTTTACCTTTACCTTACCTTACCACACCTTTACCTACCTTTACCTTACCTTAATCTTTTACCTTAATCTTAATTCTTTTAATTCCTTACCTTCATCTTACCTTACCTTTTTACCTTTTACCCACCTTATACCTTTACTCCACCTTAATTCATCCCACTCCACTCCACCTTACCCCACCCCACCTTTACCTTACCCACCTTACCTTACCCACCTTACCTTTACCTTTACTTACTCCACTCCCTTAACACTCCCTCACTCCACTCCACCTTTACTCCACCTTACTCCAACCTTACCCACTTTACCTTACTACCACCACCACCCCCACCTTACCCTACCTTACTCCCCACCTTACCCACACTCCACCTTATCCCACTCCTACCCCCACCTTTACCCTACCTTTACTCCACTCCACTCCACCTAACCTTACCCCACCTTTACCTTACCCACCTTCACTTAATACCCATCTTACCTACCCCACCTTCATCTCACCTTACCCACCTTACCCTACCTTAACTTTACCTTCCCACCTTACTTTTACCACCCCATCCCACTCCACTCCTTACCTTTAACTTCACCTTTACCCCACCTTACCCCCACCTCAATCTTACCTTACCTTTTACCCTTGCCCACCTTACTCACCATACCTCACTCCACCTTACCCACCTTTTACCACCTTATCTTTACCTTACCTTTACCTTACCTTTACCCTTACCTTTACCCTTACCTTACCCACCCACTCCACTACCCACCTTTAATCTTTACCCTTAACTTACCTTGTCTTAATCTTACATTCATCTTTACCTTACTCACCTTACCTTTACTTCCTTACCTTTACCCCACCCCATCTTTTTAATCTTTACTCCATCTTTACCTTTACTTACACTTTTTACCTTACCTTTACCTTTTACTCCATCTTACCATATTCATCTTCTTTACCTTTTACCTTTACCTACCTTACCTTACCCTTACCCCAACCCAATCCCTACGAAGATAAAGAAGGGAAAAAAGAGAAATAGGGATAAAGGATGGAAGAAGAGAGACGGAGATAAAGGGGGAAGGAGAGAGAGACGGGGATAAAGAAGGGTATAAAAGGGAGATGAGGATAAAACAGTTTTTACTTAATGGTAGGAGTCAAGGTTATCAGAGGAGGCTTTGAGTGTATCACTGATAAAATAACATCACAGACTTGCAGTAGAAAAGGACCTCGGCACCCTAACAGCACAGCAGTAAAGGTATCACAGCACCACACCATAACAGCATCACACCATCACACAAACACCATCACAGAATCACACAAACACCATCACAGATTCACTCCATCACACAAACACCATCACAGAATCACACCATCTCCACACCACTGCACCAGCACAGCACCACACCACTGCACCAGCACAGCACCACACCACTGCACCATCACAACACCACACCACTACACCATCACAATCACACCACTACACCTCCACACCATCACATCCACGCAGCAGCACAGAACTACACCATCACAGCACCACACCACCACACATCCTAACACCATCACAGCACCACACCATCATAGCACCACAACACCACACCACCACAGGAAGCAACAAAGTGACCAAGTAAATTGCCACTTTGAGCGAGACGAAATTAACTTAAGCATCACCATTTTACACACATTAAACCTAGAAGAAAAAAGTTGGCGAAAGGCAATTGGCGTTGGTTGAGGGGGGAGCTTTGCCAACCATCCGCCAATGTTAGACGCCAACAAGTGTTATCTGTATAGCTATTACGGTCCTGCTTGTCACTGATGGTTACATAAGATGGGGTGATTACGTTCCCTGCAACATGGTGAAGGTTAGATTAGGTTAGGTTAAATAGCCCTCGGAATTCTTGGTGAAGGTGTTAGCTGTACAGTAGGTATTGTATGGCCTCGCTGGTATTATTATTATTATTATTATTATTATTATTATTATTATTATTATTATTATTATTATTATTTTTATTATTTTTATTATTATTATTATTATTATTATTATTATTATTATTATTATTATTATTATTATTATGGAAGCTTAAGTTAGGTTAGGATAAGGTTAAGCTAAGTTTTGTTGTATAATGGCCACTGTCTTCCTAATATTCTCACATAATAATCTTATACCATCACCGTAAATAGCTCCACGGCTGTCAGAAGCCAGACCAACATTCGCCTGTCCTAGTTTCCACCAGAATAATTGTTTGATGAAGAGGAACGCCAGATGCTGCAGGGACTGTTATGGTAAAGCTCTCGAACTCGCGCTGTATAGAAATTAGTTAACATTTTAGAGTTTTAATATTTTCTTGGTGGTTTAACTTTTTCTTGGTGGTTTAGCTTTTTATTTTTTGCTGGTTTAGCTTTTTCTTGTTGGCATTGCTTTTTGTTGATGGTTTAGCTTTTTCTTGGTGGTTTATTTTTCTTAATGGTTTCACTTTTTCTTGATGGTTTAGCTTTTTTTTGCTGGTTTAGCTTTTTCTTGCTGGCATTGCTTTTTTGGGGTTTAGCTTTTTCTTGGTGGTTTAGCTTTTTCTTGGTGGTTTACTTGATAGTTTAGCTTTTTCTTGATATTTTAGCTTTTTCTTGTTGGCTTAGCTTTTTCTTTGTGATTTATTTTCTCAATGGTATAGCTTTTCCTTGATGGCTTAGCTTTCTCTAGATGGTTTAACTTTTTCTTGTTGGTTTATTATTCTTGATAGTCTAGCCTTTTCTTGTTGGTTTAGCTTTTTCTTGGTGGTTTAGCTTTTTCTTGGTGGTTTAGCTGCATAGGTTAATAGAATTGAGCTAAGTATTGTTTGTATCTCTGTGACTAGTAAAGCTATCTGCTTCACTCGCCTGTTAGCCACAAGATACAAGACTTTGACTTTTAGCTTTCCGACCTATACCTTTTAAACTTTCACTACGAAGATAACGATATTAATTGTTGTTTATCTTGTGTTTACAGTGAACCCTCCATATAACGGACTTCTCTCTCCATATAATCCGTTAGTTGGTTTTACATCTAATGAACCCTCGATATAACGAACTTTCATCTCTATACAATTCGAATAGAGGTTTCACACCAAACAGACACTCGATATAACGGACTTTCATTTCTATATAGTTCGATAGAGATTTCACATCTAATATACGCCTTGATATAACGGACTTTTATCTCTATATAGTCCGTTAAATAGAGGTTTCACTGTAGAATATTAATCTTTTCACATTGTTGTTATTAACGTTTGATTTCGGTGTTATTGTTCGTTTAATTTTCCTTTACCTTCGTTGTTTATATAAAATACAAGTAAACTCACAAGGTTTCCCTCAACACCAAGTGATATAACAACGTTGTATATCGTCTGGTCCTCACAGCTGCCGGCCACTAGCTACTGCCTCGACAAGGACCACCGCTGAATTATACACGGCGGCGGCGAGGCGCATTTGGTAACGTTATGGATTCACAGTCCCCAGAGATAGTGTGAGTTCTTCAAATATTTACCTACCCAATATATTTAGTTCCTCTGTGTTGACGGTGCCGACAGCCTGCAGCCTACACTGACAGCCTACAGCCTACACTGACAGCCTACAGCCTACACTGACAGCCTACAGCCTACACTGGCAGCCTACAGCCTCTAGTCATTCTTTGTTCTAGTACAGTTTTAGACCACTCATCACCGCCCACACGACAGAAGAGTCACAATAGTTGTACTTTCCTTACTTCAGTAATCTCGATAATGTTCTTTGTTGATTCTAGTGTGTGTGTGTGTGTGTGTGTGTGTGTGTGTGTGTGTGTGTGAGTGTGTTTCTCAGGAGCCACTCATAGTACACCTCAACCCTCACTTGGCTCGTCATGTCAATATTGTTGTTGTTTACTTTATATATGTATTGTTCTGACTAAATAAACTGTTGCAATATCAATACGTTTTCAACAAGGTAGAGACTCAACAATTTCAATTATTGTTATTTATTGCTCTAATTAACGCAAATTAAACTAATTAGTGTAATTAGTATGAACGTTTCCAAAGATTGATGAATATATAGATAATTTTTTGTTTGTTTGTCATAAAGTATATCAGAGATCACCGTACAGTTATTGTAACAGAAACGGCTATGAGAACTATTAGTGTTTATTGTAACTGATACAATCTCAGAACGTGTAGAAAATGTTTGTCGAAATGAGTCCTGAAAACATAACAAAACGCGTGATGAATAAGAAGATTAACTTGTATTATACATATTAGTGGCGATTCTCTCTCTCTCTCTCTCTCTCTCTCTCTCTCTCTCTCTCTGTCTCTGTCTCTGTCTCTGTCTCTCTCTCTCTGTCTCTCTCTCTCTGCTGAAACTGACTGGAAAAATAACAATGAAGATTATTTTAACCCTTTGAGAATGATACATTAACCCATTTGAGGACGATGATTTAACCCTTCAGGAAACAAATGGTTAAGTAAAGGAGAAGCTGTAAATATCTGACTGATAGACAAATTACATCTGTACATAGAAAATAAGTTAAATTAAATAAGATGGAAGATGCGGTAAAAGAAAAAAAAGAAACGGCATAAAAAAATAACCCAAACAAAAGGACATCCAAGAATAAAAGTGAGTTGCTGGGAAGAAATTTAAAAGAGTTCAGAAAAAAAAAATTATAAAAGATTTTGTTTCAAGTGATTGTTTATATCGGTGTGAAATCTGGTGGCGACTGCAACAGAAAGAAGCAGAATGGTTGTGAACGTCTGAATGTTGGTGAGGCGGAGGGGGGATGGGGAAAAAGTTTAGGAGGAACGGAAGATAAACGAATTTGTGTAGGGGATGGTTGTGGAGAATTCCCTGTGTTGGAGATGGTTGGAAAAAGGGTGGAGACGTCTGTGTTGGGGATGGTTGGGAGGAGAGAGAGAATTGTCTGTTGGAGAGAGGTAGGAAACGCCTGTGTTGGAGGGTAATCGCAGCAAGGACGAAAAAATGGATTAAAGGCAATGAGAAAAGACGAGCTGATCTGACCTGTACTGGAGGGAAAAAGAGTTGACGGAAAGACTCAGCGAGGAAGGTCAAGATTGTGTGCGTGCGTGCATAACTGTATGTCTTCAGAGTTTAACAAATTATATTATAGATCATATAATTGAGTATATTCTTTAGATATATTCAGGTTGGCATAATCCTAACCAGTGAGACTAAATAATGAAGTAAGACATGTGATATAATTTCCCCAAAGACTTTCGAGGAAGAGAATTAACAACTTAATTCGATTGTGGAAAGTTACTTCCTGGGAGATGCAATTACTCGAGGCAGTGTGGCGTCTGGTACTGGTTATCGTCTTTGTACTCTGTCCTTAAGGGAGTTTTCTGGGTGGAAAATGGGTTTTGATCCTATGTTAGGGGGGGTTTACGGTTGGTTACAGGATTTGGTACATTTAAAGGGTTTAAGGGATGCATAATGGGTTTCGATTTTATGTTAAAGGGATTTTTCATATGGATGATGGATTTTGTACTTTTAAGGGGATTTAGGGATGGATAATGGGTTTAAATCTTCATTTAAGTTCAGCACAGTTCATTATAATGTGTTGTTCTAAATTCAATAGTGAATATTTACCATGTAAGAAGTATTTAATATTCATCTAAGTTAAATACAAATTGGCAACTAAGATAAGATCACAACCAATATAAACTTTTTCTCGTGAATTTAAGAGCCAGTCAACGCTTTATGACTGTATAAAGCGGTATATGATTAGTGGAGAGTGGCCAACTTAAAATGGTTCCTAAGCCTTCATAACGTACAACGAGTTTAATGGTGCTAATATTCTCACCAATGTTTCCCGCTGAGAACACTTGAAGAATTTTACTAAATGTTATTACGCCAAGTAGATATTGTCGGTAGGAAAGTGGATTATGATAAAACCACTTTTTACTCGTGACCGCAATATCCAGAAATGGAATTGATTATTGGGAGAGATGAAAGGATATTTGTGTGTAAATTGTAAAGAATTTATTCAAAAGCGAGTATTTTGGTAGGAGGAATTTACATTAATTTTAAAAACTTCAGATGACTTTCTGCTGACATTTCAACTTAAAGAACCTGTGTGTGTTATCTATATTCCGGACTATCGCTCTGTGCACCTCACTTCACAGAGTATATCCCTCATACCTCTCAAGGATTATTCTCCATATGTATTTAATCTTCGACAAGGGGACAATAACATTTGGCTGATCTCTCCAGGTGATTATTTGTTTTGAAGGTTATACAGTGACACCCCTATTTAACTGACTATATGGAGATGAAAGTCCATTATATAGAAAGGCCTGTTAAATGTGAAACCCCTATCTAAACCGATTACATAGAGATGAAAGTCCGTTTATCGAGGGTCCGTTAGATGTAAAACCCCCCATCTAAAGGATTATATAGAGAAGTTCGTTATATACAGCTTCAAATAACAGCGTTATTTAACTTTAATCTTTAACAAGGAGAAATCTCGTTGGTGATATTTGTGGGTGTGATTTGTGAGGTCTCTACCAACGCTTATTTATTTAAAAGCTTATGGGATAATAATGTTGTTACTGCTCAAAGGAATAATGACATATATCGTTTCCTTCTGGTCAAACATCAAAGAATTATGACTTGAAAATTCACACAAAAAAACTATCGATACAAAAGTGTATTAAAAAAATATGACAGCGGATGAATGATTTTGACAACCCTACCAAGACAACGGGAGTCGCAGTGTTCATTCTGAAATTAATCGATCACCTAAGCACACACAGTTCTTTGAATGACTATATAATTCCATCATTTTGTCCTAAGATAACACGAGCTTCCTTGAATAGACAAAAAGTGAAATGTAATGAGAATAACAACATTAAACTTTGATGGAATAATGATAAGGAACAGAAATTCTGATCCTTTGGTGAAACATGTAAGATGGTCGTGGCAATTCTTCCTTTATTTAGTGAGATTTGAAAGCGGCGACAAAGTTTGGTGTTACAGTCGTGGTTATTGTATTTTCTATCCTCGAGTTGTTACAGATTTGTGGTAGTGGACGATATTGCAATTTCTATCTATAGGTCACACCACAATATGAGTGTGCGTGTGCGCGCGTACGTGTGTGTGCGCGCGCGTACGTGTAATAATAAATAATAATAATAATAAGCGGCTTATTAATAAGAGTTGCAGCCAGTGGCTGAAAATATTCAAACTTACATTTGATTTAGACATAATGATATGCGTTGAATACATTTACAGCGCTGTACAGTTTATCAGGAGTTGCTTATTATTTTAACAATAGATGGGATGGTGCTATTCTTATATCTATCAGTGCGGGCTCTTATGGGCTGAATTTTGTTGTAGTGGCGGACTGCACGAGGTGGGCGGGGGTACTGCCGGTGGCAGGAGGTGGCGATGACGAGGATGGTGCAGTAGTCCGCTGCCAAACCTTGCTAGTGCTTGGTGGTGGAGGTCACTGAGGGATGGCATTTCCAGCGTGGAGAGAGCGTTGTTGTACCCGGAGTAGTCTGCGCCGAGCAAGATTCTGCAGGCCCTTTTCTGTACCTTCTCTAGCCAGCCGAAGTTGTTGGGTAGAGTTGACAGAAGATGACCAGGCTGGTGACGCATACGTTAGTTTGTGGAGAATAAAGGCGTTGTAGATAGTCCTCAGCTCTGGCGTGGGTGCCCCAAGTGACCTAAGTCGTCGTAGCATGTAGAGTCGGTACGAGGCTGCCTTGATTGTGTTGTTTATATGGGCCTTCCAGTCCAGTTTGTGGTCTATGGTAACACCCAGGAGTTTGGCAGACTGCACTAACTGGAGAGGATGGGTACCCACTGTGACTGCTGGGGCTTGCACTGGAGTGGTGGCGGTATTGATGTGTATGACTGTGGTTTTGGTGTGGTTGATGGTGACCTTGTTCTCCGTAGTCCATGCCTGTAGCCTGTCCAGGGTGCCTTGTAGCGATGAGTAATCCGGTGAGGTGTTGTCCACTGTATCCCCCACAGTGCATTCATCCACTGTGCGTGCGTGCGTGCGTGCGTGCGTGCGTGCGTGTGTGTGTGTGTGTGTGTGTGTGTGTGTGTGCGCGCGCGCGCGTACGTGTGTCAGTCTGTCTGCCTGTCTGTCTGTTTTAAGTATTTTTGTTCCCCTTTTCAATTTCTCTCTCTTTTTCTCATGGTACACACCCCCCCCCCTCTCTCTCGGTACACACACCTACTAGAGCTTAAGACAGTCATGCTGGTAAAAGCTATTTCCAGTTTTCTAACGTGAAAATCCTAAAACATTTTGACAACTTCCCAAAACTTTTTCCCAACTTAAAAGACGCGAGTAGTTTATGAAAAACTTTTATATGAAAAAAAAATGTCCTTTAAGAACCATGCTGATATATGAACATATTTGAAGAAATTATCGTATTACCAAAATAGTGTATAGTTTTAGGGTCAATTGTGTAATCTCTACAATTTGTAACTTTCCTTATTTCGGGTTCATGTTGTCAAGTGATGGAGGCAGCTGGCGCACTATCCCAGGATCAACAGTGTAACCCGATTAACCTTCCCCGCTGACCTGCCTTGTATTTTTAGGTAAATTTGGATCAATATCAAAACACTACACAACATTCTCTTTACTGGGTGACGCTCTCGGGGTTTTTTTACGAATATTAAAGTAAATTTTCGAGAAAATTTACACGTGAAAATGTTTCCACTGACAAAAAAAAATGACTTATTAGGGCAAGTAATTCAATAAAGGATGCATCAATCACGGAGTGTTTTTCCCTGCATGAACTAAAACATGAGGGAACCAACATAACAACATACTCGTTCCTCTACGTCCCTCACACACCAGTAACGTACCAACATATGCGTCTTTCTATGTCCTTTACACACACCAGCAACATGACAACATACTCGTTCCTCTACGTCCTTCACACACCAGCAACATACTAACATATGCGTCCTTCTATGTCCTTCACATACCAGCAACATACGACCCCACGCTTACGGAGTACATACTACTTTACGCTACTCAGTACAACACACACACACACACACACACACACAACATACGCGTCCCTCACACATAACCGATATGAAGGCTAAAGCTACATGGAACATTAATGTCTTACAACTGAAAAGTGGATTTTAACCCCGGATGGATAACACAAATGGATTAAATCGGTCGGATACGTACATGGTCCGTAGAGGGGGGTGGATAGGATATCGGAAGTGTTCTCTCACTGGTGGATCTTATGCGCTTGATGTTACCCCATTAGTGATGAACAACAGGTGACTGACTCATCTACTAATGGAAGGTATTTGTCATATGTGGAGAGTTCAGTACATTACTTTTAGGAGGTTTCGTTTCGGTTCGTTTCGTTACGTTAGGTTAGGTTAGCGTTTAGGTTAGGTTAGGTTAGGTTAGGTTAGGTTAGGTTAGGTTAGCGTTTAGGTAACATATCATGAGGTGAAATACGCTAGGGTGTCTAATGACCAAAGTTAACTTAAGGATCTTCACATTAATTACCTTCTTTGTTTTCTTAGGATTTTTGTCCCTCTCGACCCTTCGTGTTTAAATTAGTCTCCAGCCCCTTGTGAGTCCCGTCCCCAAGCCCTCCAAACGTTTGCATTAAGAAAAACGTTCCTTGTAAACATAGAGAAGGAACTGTGTGTTATAATAAGAATAATAATAATATCAAAACATTAACAAGAACAACAATAATAATACCTAGTTACTACCATATACATCTGAGTTGAGGCGAATTAACTAGAGTATTCAGATCATTAGGAAAATATTATACACATTTACTAAAACAAAACCTACGGGGTATTGACTCGTCTTGATATCGATTCATCTATTGTACAACGAGTCACAGTTATGAGATATTTAGCCAAATTCTAAACAATGATATCCTTTGACCGTTTAATATATGACCCTAAAAAACACGTCTCTGAGAATTATTGATGGTAATTATTTAGTCTCAGTCGATATATCTAAAAAGTTAAAAAAAATAATTCCACTGATGAAAGTTTGTGTGAAAGTTTTATGACTTTTGACAACAGACACATTTACCTCTCATTGTGACCCCCCCCCCCCCCCCCCCCCTGACCCCCCCCCCCCCCCCCCCCCCCCCCCCCCAAATAAAGAAACTAAGAATATTCTTACCTTTTTTCATATATTAGAATCCTTCCATAACTCCGTATTATCCCTTCCTAAGGAATTCCCCCCAAAAATTGTACATTCTAAACACTTGCATTCTTAGACATAGGGAAAAATATTTTATAAAGCTACTATAAAGTACACAATTTTCCCTCAACACCAAAATGCGTAAAAACAGTAAATAGAAATAATTTTAAAATTTATAAAAACAAAAATCATCAACGACGAGAAGTGAAGTATGAACTCAAGACACAAGTGTACTCGGAGGCACAGACTCGAGGCCCTTGCTGCCTTGTTGATCAATTCCTCTTAATGACGCTGGCTAAAACCGCCTTTCTTTTAGTCTGTTTTCGGTATATATAATAAATTAATAGGTGTATATCCAACTCTAAGAAATATTATATAATTTCGGCAGATAACATTCACAGTCTAGAATACGTGTGTGTGTGTGTGTGTATGTTTGCCACCAGTCAGTCTCCTGCCATTACTGGAAGCCAAAGTTTCCTGGAAGTGTGAAGGTTTGTATATATATACTGCATACGTTTATCCCCAGCTACTCTCTCACTTTCATCATACTCTCGTCCCCAGCCACTCTCTACCATACTCTGTATCATACTTACTCTCGTCCCCAGCCACTCTCTACCATACTCTGTATCATACTTACTCTCTTCACCAGTCACTCTCAACTATTCCCTCGTCCCCAGCCACTCTCTTACTTCAGCCAGGCTCTTAACCTCTCCCCTAACAGATCATCTTACTTCAATCCCAACCACCTCCTGAGTTACTACTATCTTGCTTCAGCATTTGCCTCATCCTCTCGCACATTGTTGCTTCAGTCATACTGTACTGCGATGTACAGCTGCTCTGGTTACCACTTCATCTATCATCCATGACCGCCGGCCACTTCTTTCTCCCTCCATCACTATTCCTCCCTCCTTCCATCACCCTTGGCCGCTCCTCCACCTTCCTTCGCTCCTTCCCTTCCTCTATCGCACTTGGCCACCAACACCCCTCCCTCCCTCCCTCTTCACCTCCCTCCCTCCCTCTTCACCTCCCTCCCTCTTCACTTCCCCTCCCTCCCTCCCTCTTCACCTCCCTCTCCCTCCCTCCCTCCCTCTCCTCACCTCCCTCCCTCCCCTCCCTCCCTCCCTCCCTCCCCTCCCTGCCTCCCTCTCTCTTCACCTCCTCCTTCCCTCCTCCCCGCCTCCCTCTCTCCTCTCTCTCTTCACCCCCTCCCTCTTCACCTCCCTCCTCCCTCCCTCTTCGCCTCCCTCTCTCCTCCCCTCCCTCTCCTCTCCTCCCTCTCTACCTCCCTCTTCACCTCCCTCCCTCCCTCTTCGCCTCCCTCTCTCCTCACCTCCCCTCCCTCTTCGCCTCCCTCTCCTCGCTCCTCTCTCTCCTCACCTCCCTCTCTCTTCACCTCCTCCTCTTCACCTCCCTCCTCCCTCTTTCCCTCTCCCTCACCTCCTCTTCACCTCCCTCCCTCCTCTTCACCTCCCTCTCTCTTCACCTCCCTCCCTCTTCACCTCCCTCCCTCCCTCTTCGCCTCCCTCTCTCCTCACCTCCCTCTCTCTTCACCTCCCTCTCTCCTCACCTCCCTCTTTCCTCACCTCTAAGATACACCAAGAACAGAAGCATCACGTTAAACTTCAACCTTTCTACAATATTTATTCTCACTGGAGATTTTTGCTACTTTGGCTGTTACTGTGAGCACGAGGACAACCAAGCAACCGGAATAGCTCACATCTCACGCTCTTACAACCACTTAAGAAGTTTACTGTGTTTAACTTTGTCTCTGTCAAGCTTTAGCAGAACTGCCTTCAGAGTAGAGAGGTTCTTCAAGCATAATGTAAGTCGCTCTCAAAATTATCTCTACTTGGGATGATCGATGAATTTCACAGTGAACACTGCGACTCCTGTTGTCTCGGTAGGGTTGCCAAAATCCTTCGTCCGTTGTCAAGTTGTTTCAATGCAATTTAGTATCTATAGTTTTTAGTGACTAGAGTACATATAACACAGACGGAGTACTGCAAGACTCGGGTATATGTTAAATGGAACTTTTTATAGCTTTTATAAACATTACCCAGCTTTATGGATACTATTTTAGCTTGATATTGGAAGCTGTCATATTTAAGTCGTCGGGAATTTAACTCTCACAGAATAATGTTTTGCCTCACATATGTAATCCCATCTGTAGCTACACCATGATACAGTTTATTATATGGTTCCACAGTTATTTATTTATTTTTTCATATACATATCGTAAAAATGTCAAATAGATTAGAAATATTCAAATAAAAAAGAGGAAAGCTATACATAACTTTCTTCAGTGATCTATGTTACATAACCCCGGGGTCCCTTGGCTCAAGTTCCGGGAGTGAGGGATGTAGGCGAGGGGTGAAGGGGGGTGAGGGTGAGGCCTAAAGATTTCCGGCCTAAAAAAAAAATCGAGGAATAATTTCCTTTTCCCTTTGTAATTTTATGTATGAAATTCTATATAAATAATATAATCATCCTTTACTCGCGTGCTGGAGGTACGTAATGACCCCAAACACCTGAGGACTGTACAGGTGAGTTACCTTAAGGAGACCTATTGGTCTTGGTCCTCAATATATATATATATATATATATATATATATATATATATATATATATATATACCTATATATATATATATATATATATATATATATATATATATATATAATTTTTTTTTAGTTCTTACATCAGAAGATCAATATAAAATTAAATAATCCTGTAGGAACTTTCTCATGTGACCCTTACTTAAAAAATCCTTTGATATGGTGTCTAGGAAAAGGAAGGAAAGGGGGTTTGGTTAGGTTAAGTTAGGTTGGTTTGGGTTGGTTTGGGTTAAGATGCTTGAAGTTGAATATTTGACCTCATGAACCCCGAGACGACGCCAGAACCGGTCTGGAAGGTGGTGATGGCGTGTGAGTGTTTACTGCTCTGGAGTCCAAGAAGACAGAGGAAGCGTTACTGGAGGGTCTTGAAATCCGTGAGGTTGAGTGTTTGTTCTGCAGGAGTAGTGTAGGATGACGCTGGAGGTGTTTGTGAAGAGTCTGGGAGGTAAGGGATGTCAGAATGTTTGTCCTGTGAGGCCCCAAGAGGTCGTTTATATTGATCTAAGGTTGACAAAGCTGTGGACAGCTTCACTCACCCAGCTTTCACTATATGTTATATAACTTATATCTGGGATCCAGACGTAAATGAAATGTGGAAAGTAGAAGGAATTCCCATCTTACCTTTTATAAAAGAGACAGACAGACAGACAGAGGAAGAGAGACAACGACAGACAGACAGACACAGACAGACAGACAGAAAAGGATCACGATCACCACAGAGGGTATAATAACGTCTCTGAACGCCCCCGCAGCATCACCAGAAGAGGGAAAACCATCATAAATTTTTACCCTGAAATTTAATGGCCATCATGTCTAAACCTACAAAGTCTTTCCCTGATATAGGAGTAAATCCCAAAAGAGGTAGAGAGAGAGAGGAGGAGGAGGAGGAGGGTGGTGTAAGAATAGGGAAGAGGGGAGGGAGAGAAAAAGGAGACCAGTCGTAAGTAGAGAGGAAGAGGATAGTACGAGAGAGAGAGAGAGAGAGAGAGAGAGAGAGAGAGGGAGAGAGAGAGAGAGAGAGAGACCAGTACCATATAAAACACAGGTAGAGAAGAGCACTTACCATCAATATAGAGAGGATTCAATGAACATAAGAGGGACTATAGAAATAAGACTCTTAACAACAAAGGTAATTAATATATTGAGCAATTACCATATCTGTAAACAAGCTCAAACTACGACTGGGCGTGGTTTATTATCCTTCACCCCCCTTCCCTTCCCTCCCTCACTACTTCCCCTCCATCTGTTCCTTCACCCCCTCCCTGTCCCCTCACCCCCTCCCCTTCTCTCCCTCACTACCCCTCCATCTGTTCCCTCACCCCTCCCTATCTCACCCCTCCCTCTTCCCTCCTCACTACTTCCCTCCATCTGCCCTCACCCCCTCTCACCCCCTCCCCTCTCTCCTCCCTACTTCCTCCATCTGTTCCCTCACCCTCCCTATCCTCACCCCTCCCTTCTCTCCCTCCCTACTTCCCCTCCATCTGTTCCTCACCCCTCCCTGTCCCTCACCCTCCTCTCTCCCTCCCTACTTCCCTCTTTCTCTTCCTCTCTTACGACTCCACAGTGCCGGTGGTTATTAGTGGCGGTGGAGGTTGAGGTGGAGAAACGCTTTTAACCCGTAATATGATGCTTTAATGGTGCTGGTGGTGGACTGGTGACGGTGGTGGTGAATTAGTGGTGGTGATGGGGATAGTGTTGGTGGTGGTGGTGGATTAATGGTGATGGGGATGGTGGTGGTGGTGGTGGTGATGGAGATAGTGGTGGCGGTGTCGATGTCGTGTGTGACGGTGGTGAAGGTGGTGGTGAAAGTGGTGGCGTTGGTGAAAGTGGTGGTGGCGGCAGCGTTGGTGGCAGGAATTTCTACCGCAGTCGTGTCCAGAGTTTCAGATGAGTGTTGGGTGTTAAGTCTCGGACAGCTGCTGCAGGTGTGATGGTCGGCAGCTGCACCGAGTATGTTGACGTACTCTCTCTCTCTCTCTCTCTCTCTCTCACACACACAAACGCGTACACAGACATGAAAGTAGTAAATATTTGTAAACACTCATGCACATACCTTCCATATTTATTTTTATTTAATTTTACCTTTAAACATTATAATATTCTTTGCTTTTGGAATCTGAGATATTATTTATACTCACGTCTGGTCACAACACTGTGACGCTAACAGGATACCGTGAAGAGGATATGACATTTCAACACTGACGCACCAGACAAGTTCGTGACTCGGAGGAGGGATTGAGGGAGGTGGGGGAGGGATGGAGAGGGGGGGGAGGGGTGGGGGAGGGGATGGAGGTGGGTGGGGGAGGGATGGGAGGGTGGGGGATGGAGGGATGGGAGGGGGAGGGATGGGAGGGAGGGGGGGAGGGATGGGAGAGGGATGGAGGTGGGTGGGGGAGGGATGGAGGGGTGGGGGAGGGATGGGAGGGGTGGGGGAGGGATGGAGGGGAGGTGGGGAGGGAGGGAGGGGTGGGGGGAGGGATGGAGGGGTGGGGGGAGGGATGGAGGGGTGGGGGGAGGGATGGAGGTGGGTGGGGAGGGATGGAGGGGTGGGGGAGGGATGGAGGGGTGGGGGAGGGATGGAGGTGGGTGGGGAGGGATGGAGGGGTGGGGGAGGGATGGAGGTGGGGGAGGGATGGAGGGTGGGGGAGGGATGGAGGTGGGTGGGGGTTGAGGGTTGTTGTGTTATATAAGGTTAAGTTCTTTCTACTGATTGGTGTTATGAGAAAATATGTTACCAATACAAACATTAAAAATAAAGGTTTATTTAATGCATTTTGCGACAAATAGTTAGTATGTTAACTTTTATGAAGGTTTTGAAGCATCATTATATATATATTGATTCTTTATTTGATGGAGTTGGATCACGTCACGGTTAAAGTCCTTCTTCACTGTCAGGCGTCACGAGATATAAGATTTTTATATACAATTATTCTGTATTTCATTATAGTCAAATAAGACACAAACGACATAATTATGTTTACATGTAATTGTTGACGTTTAATCATTGTGAAATATATTGTCCTCGGTCTCCCTCTTGAAACTTATTTATTATTGTTGGCAAAATCTTTATACGTGTCAGTTGTTGTAAAGGTGGTTGTTGTTGAAAGTCTAGTTATTGACAAAGGAAAAATATTATACAATACTTCGACCCGAGGATTAATAATTATTATCAATATATAACAAACAGAATACAATAAGATTTACTTGAAGGAAAATTATTTTTTTATATCGTGTTATTACAAATAATAATCTTCAATAATCTTTCTGATTTTAAAAGATTTATGAAACAAAATAAGTGATTATTTTTCTCTCTGGGACCTAACCTAACCTACTCACCACGTGATCACTGCTACCTCTATAGACGGATTATATATATACAATATTCTGGACATGTGCTGATGGTGGTGGTGGTGGTGCTGATGCTGCTGATGCTGGTGGTGGTGTTGGTGGTGGTGGTGGTGTTGGTGGTGCTGATGGAGTAAATATAACCTTCCTCCACGCCAATGGATGAACCCCTTGTATCTCTCTCTTGATTGGCTCGCGACTACACAAATAAAACTTCCATTATTCTTCCCCTAAAACTTTCTCCTGTACTTCAGATATTTCCCTCTTCCAATATACCATTCGTTAGATAGACGTTGATTTATTTATAACTAAAATCACTCGTGTTTGATCAATTTATCTTTATTTTCGTATGATCATAAATATATTTTGTTTTCTATTCAAATCTTATATAATCTTTATCTGTTTGACTTTTATTATTGTTTAAGTGATTTTATACAAGTAAATTATCTCTACAATCTCTTATCTTAAACCCTATTGTGCTATCTATAAGCAAGTGGTCTTGATCCAAACTATCTTCACTTATCATTTGTCATGTTCCCTAACGCATTATGATCTCTCTCTCTCTCTCTCTCTCTCTCTCCTCAATCGCCTAAAATAATCACTGACTTCTTCCTCTCTTTACATTTATAATTATTTCCATATTTCTTTTCCTCTTCCTTTCTTTCATTTTCATAATCCTCTTATAATCTTCCCCTAAACTGCATCAGGAAACGAGACCTTCAACTCATTTACCTCTCTTCTTCTCCTCTGCTTTATCAACCAACCCTGTAATCATTATCTCCTTCTTCCCCCTTCCCTCTCTTGCATTTTCTCTCCCAGTTTTTCTCTAATTTTTACAATACGTTGACGATGATGGTTTAAATTTCGTTCCCATCTTTCTTCGCTTTCTTCATGTGTGTGTGTGTGTGTGTGTGTGTGTGTGTGTGTGTGTGTGTGTGTGATATAGTGAGTTATGTACATACGTGTGTGTGTGTTTGTTTGTATTTGAAATCGTGGGTAGTGTCATTTTATATATGTGAGAGAGAGAGAAAGTGGAAATGCATGTTAGTGGTACAAGCAGCCATATGTGTGTGTGTGAGTAAGTACGTTCTTGTGTATATATATATTCGTACTGGGGAGTTGCCACCACCACTTGCAACCAGAGAGAGAGACACACTGTACCCAAGCCTCTACCTCACCTCACCTGATAAAGTTACCTGTGGTGCTGGCAGGTGATGGTCACGCAGGTAAGCTTCCTTCTACATTATTACCGCTGCTCAAAACTTTTTGGGTCCGGGGAATTTTTTTTTTTTTCTTTTTTCCTTCATTTTCTTTAAATTTTTCATCATTATTATCATTGCAATCATCATCAGCATCTTCATAAATAATCATTATTACCATCATCATCATAAATTATCATTATCATCATCATCATAATATTTTTCTCATACTTTTGGGTTTTTATGAGTTAGTTCTTCATTATCTCTGTTCTTTCATTTATTTTCTGTTGCTCTCTCTCTCTTTCTCTCTCTCTCTCTCACACACACAACACACATCACAAGGTAAGTAATAAAGCAGGCAGGAATAGCACCTTAACTTTCCTTTCCTTTTATTCAAGCAGCACAAATACAAAAGCACTCATGACCAGCTTTTTGATTAAATCTCATGGCTCCTTTTGTTTAATCCACCTCCCCTTTTGTTTAATCCAGCTCAGTCTTTTTTTTCTACCCTCCCTGAATATATTTTTTCTCCTCTTATGGGAAAATAACCTGATGAAATTATATGCGAATTAAAATACACAAAATTATCAGGGAATTTTTTTTTCGAAGATATTTTTCGTGATATATTTCCTTCTCATTTCCGCCAACTGAAGGAAGATAAATAAAGGCTTAACAAAGATATATTTCAGTATGTTTCGAAATGTAATCGCGAAGATGGACGCCCAGGGAGGAAGGGTTTACATAGCAGGATCTTTTTCTAGAGCCAAGCAAACTCGAATGCCTCATGGAAAACATTTACTTCATCTTATTTCGCCTTATTGAAGAAACAGAGGTTACATATTTTAGTACCTAGATTATAATGTAGTTTTTCGTGTTTTATTTAATTATTATTTGGGGTATTTTTTCTTGGTTTATTATGTTTATATATACATCTTTAAAATACGGGAAACTGGCTGGTGGTTGATATTGGCAATATATTTTTATATTATGAATATTTCTGGATTATTTTCTTCATATTTAAGTGTAAAGGAAAAGCATTACATGATGCGAACTGTCCACTTAATTTCTCAAGTGTTAAATAGTTTACTGTTCAATGAAAGGCGTCATTTATTGTAGACAGGGAAAGATGATTAATGTGAGGCGTCAACCACAAGGGACTGACATTACCTATGAGAGACAGAGTGTGGAAGTTAACCTAAGGCTTTAACCACATGAGGCCTGGAGTAACGTATCAGAGAGAGAGAGAGAGAGAGAGTCAACCCAGATCATCAAACACACAAATCATTTTTTTTAAACAAGAATGAGGTCATGAATTTATTACCTGAATTAATTTTTAGTATTTTATTAAAACAAACAAAATCCTGAAATAATATTATTGATGGGAAGGATATTTTTCATAGGTAAATAAATCATTTTATATAAACAAAAGGGAGGAGGAATCAGTTGATCCCTTTCTCTATAATATTTCCGCCTCAGTATCGTCCCCAAGTGATCCCGATTACCGTGGAGGGAAAAAGTCACGTCACCTCTTAAGCCCCTTGTTTATCCTGGAGGTCACTAGCCTTTACTGTTCACTGTGGCGAGTTCTTCCTGCTACACACACACACACACACACACACACACACTCACTCTCTATCCATTTTCTCTTTATCTTTGTCTCTCTCTCCCTTTCCTCCCTTCCATTTTCTCTTTATCTTTGTCTCTCTCTCCTTTCCTCCCTTCCATTTTCTTTTTATCTTTGTCTCTCTCTCCCTTTCCTCCCTTCCATTTTCTCTTCATCTTTGTCTCTCTCTCTCTCCCTTCCTCCCTTCCATTCTCTTTTTATCTTTGTGTCTCTCTCTCTCCCTCTCCCCCCTTTTCATCTTCCCTTACCTTTCTCCTCTCACCGTCTCTCTCCCCTCTTCTCTTGTACCTTTCTTCTCTCTCATCTCTTCATCCTTCCTACTTCAATTTGTTTTGTATTTATTTACTTTTAATTATCCCTACCAATAATTTCATTTACTTTCTCATGTATGTATGTATGTATGTATGTATGTATGTATGTATGTATGTAGAAATATTAATTTTTAAACGATCTTACTGAATGGTATTAATAATTTGTTGAGACTACCACATCATTTTTGCTGTGCTTCCTATTACACGTATACATGAACTAGCTATTGGTGACCACTAGCTGGGAGTATACGTCAGTTGTTGTTCTTACTCGCTGGCTGTTTCGCTTGTGGCAACAGCTGTTGTTTGTCTGCTTACATGGGAAGCTCTGCTATGCTGCTTACTTGCCCTGCCTGCTTGCTTGATTGTTTGTTTTGCCATTGAGTCGTTATTTGCCTGATCTAGATATAGTAGTTCAGTAGGAGGCATTACGTGAAGATTTACTTTATAGGATTCTAAAGTGTTTCAACTTTGCGTTACTCGAGACTTGAGATTCTACCAGAGTGACTTGAAACTACTGTAGTACTGTAGACTCGGGTGAGACTCGGCAATAATGACTGAGTTGCAATTGTGGTAGTCCGTTTAACTCCCAGCCTGGTGTAGAGCACTTGATACCCGCCATTCATGAGTTGCGCTATTGTGTTCACAAGTTTGTTTACGTTCGCCTTCGTTCACCAGCCAAATCCGCACAGATCCCCGTGGATTTACTCGAACGCTCTCAATGTAAATGTACAGTAGTCATGTCTTACTTTAAAGTCAATCTAGATAGAAAAGAAACTTAAGTTTTAAAGAAAATTTTCCCCTATGTTCACATAAGGATTTAGTTCTGTATTAGGCTAAAAGCTCTTTACTCTAAATAAATTAAATATAATAAAGCAATTCTAATTTATTTGTAAATTTAATAAGAGAATTGTGTTACTTGTGAACGCTTGTAAGCTTCACACTGACGATGTTACAGGTCGGTAAAAATTATGCCTCTACTAAGATGTTGTTTATTAGATTACCAAAGAAAGTGGAACACAATGACAGTTCAATTAGAACATTTAATCTCCCTTATACAACATATATTAATATATTGTTTATCTTAAAGTAAAGGCAATAAAACGGGACAAAACCCGAAGCAATAAAACATGACATAAATAAGAAAAAAAACAATGATAAACGATGGTTCTACCTGGTCAAACTACAGACATGTTATATCACCCACAATTCCAATTTTCTGTCAAAATA
>NW_024756349.1:992500-1127500 GCF_018991925.1 Homarus americanus
GAGAGAAAGACACAGACATTTTGAAATTGTACTCGGCACACATTGGTATTTTGTGAGGATGCTGAAACTGTAAAAGCTGTGAGGGTGAGGTGAACAATGTTAGGGCATCACTGTTGGGGGTATTACTGTTGGGGCATCACTGTTGGGGCATCACTTTTGGGGGTTTACTGTTAGGGCATCACTGTTGGGGCATCACTGTTGGGGGTATAACTGTTGGGGCATCACTGTTGGGGCACCATTGTTGGAATTATCACTATTTGGAATATCACCATTGGGGCAAACACGGGTGGGGGTGACACACATTGTAAAACGGTAGGACAGAGGTACTCGCTGAAAATATATGGAGGGTGACGCCAACATTGTAATTGTTGGGAGGGGAACAGCAAAGAAAATGTAGGTGAAAAACAAACATTGAAATTGCTATATCACATATTTCAATTTGCTAATGACAATCGCAAATTCAGTGAAATCTTGTTGGCAACACATATATGACGTGTAGATCTTCTATCGCTTGTATACAACTTTTATGCATCAATTATACATAAAAACGTCTCTTTATGCCTAAATCTGAATGCCAAAGAAGGAATATTTGTGGTTTGGGAGGAGGTTGAAGGTATTGAACAAGTTAGGGAGGAGGGAGGGACTGTAGAAATTAATGGGGGAGGGATTAAAGAACTTAGAGGTTGGTGGGATTGCAGAACTTAGGCGGGGAGGGAAGGACTGGAGAACTTGAGGGGAAGGAGGGGACTGAAGGACGTGTGGGGGCTGAAGAACTGGAGGGGGTGAGAGGGACTGAAGAACTGGAGAGGGAGGGGGGCGCTGAAGAACGTGTGGAGGTTGAAGAACGTGTGGAGGCTGAAGAACTGCAGGGGGAAGGGACTGAAGTACTCTAAACGACTAAGACAAAATAAACTGGACTAAACGACTAAGCATCTCCGTAAACAGACTCGTAAAATGGATATTCCTGTACATCTCTGCAGAGTTAGGGTCAGAATGGTCTCTTAACCTCCTCCTTCCTTCCAATCCTAAAAAAAATGACCAACCATTTCGTCTAATTCGTGGCTGACAGTAATCTCGTGTGATATATGAACGGACTGGTGGGCGAAGACAGTGTTAAACTTAGTCGTATGGTAGTAAGAACGAGAATCCCCTTGACTTTGACTGGTAAAAATCACTCGTATTTTCCTCCTGAGACTGAACGGAAAATGGAGTGTGTTCTTGTGTGAGCTTCCGACTGGCGTTACAGCGATACTGGGATCTTTGATAGCCAACTAAATTACCTGCTGGGATTATCTCAGCTTTTCATAGCACTTGTTATAGCTTTTATAGCTAGGTCATAGCACCCGATATTTCTCTATTTTGCTGTGCTATAGTGTTTGATATAGCTTTTATAGCTGTATAATATTGACTTAAAAGTTATGTAGTTGTATAATAGCACCATTTACTGTATAGCTTTACCATGTGGGTCATAGCGTACATAAAGATTTTGTGTAGCTGAATCATAGCACCTGTTATATCTCTTATTGCTACTGTAACATTACAAATCGTGGACACCGTTCAAGACTTACACCAGTTTACGGTAACTCTTCAGTACGATCCACCCAGACCATTATGGACGTGTGTTGTTGGTAAAGTAAAGATACCAATTTGGAGATGATGGAGAAGGGCATCACAGAGAACATGGAAACACTGGTGATCAAGGTCCCAACTCCACTGAGCTGGTCATATTGGTCTGAGCACCATCCTTTGTTTTATGGTAATAACGAACAGGACCACAGAGGATTGGACCCTTCAAAGGAACAACACAAGGACTGTTTAATACACAGACTCTATCAGTAAAAAATAAAACCACGAGATTTAGAGGAAGAAACTATTGGAAGCGAGTCACCGCGGCATTCCACTGTTCACAAAGCCTACTGGAAGTTTGAATACGCCAGGATTCAGCGACCTGTAGCAGCCTGCGAGACACGCCATAACTCTCCAGTGAACACTAAAGCAACAGCAAACTTTACGTACCCGAAGTGTGTGTGTGTGTCCCGTGATGATATAAAGATCAATAGACAACTATATCCTGCTACATCATGGTCTGGTATCCTCCTTATCCTCCAACATCATGGTATTGTGTCCTCCTTATCCTCCTGCATCATGGTCTTGTGTCCTCCTTATCCTGCTACATCATGGTCTGGTGTCTTCCTTATCCTGCTACATCATGGTGTGGTTTCCTCCTTATCCTGCTACATCATGGTCTGGTGTCTTCCTTATCCTGCTACATCATGGTGTGGTGTCCTCCTTATCCTGCTACATTAAGGTCATCCTCGACCTCGTCGTCAGCCTCATAAGGTGTTGTTTGAGCGTCACCAGAATCACTACATAAATTTTCCTCCGTCCGTTCCCTCTGCCACCCCCTCTTATCTCTCTCTCTCTCTCTCTCTCTCTCCTGCTTCTTTAGGTTAAGTCCTTCATCAACCTTAAATTACTATGTTTTTTCTGTCCTTTTTTTCTAGTTGTGTGTAATTACAAGGTTTAATGATGGTGTTCGTCGCTCACGTTATGACTTGGTGCTGACAGCCAGAGTTTTTGGTTTTGTGGAGTGATGGGAACGGAGGATGGAGGTACAAGTCCGGGTTTGTGGAGTGATGGGAACGGAGGATGGAGGTACAAGTCCGGGTTTGGGGTGATGGGAACGGAGGATGGAGGTACAAGTCGGGTTTAGAGTGATGGGAACGGAGGATGGAGGTACAAGTCCGGGTTTGTGGAGTGATGGGAACGGAGGATGGAGGTACAAGTCCGGGTTTGTGGAGTGAAGGAACCGGAGGATGGAAGTGCAGTCCTGGTTTGTGGGTGTGATGATGGGAACGGAGGATGGAGAGTACAAGTCGGGTTTGTGGAGTGAGTAAGACGGAGGGATGGAGTACAGAGTCGGGTTTATTGGAGTGATGGGAACGGAGGATGGAGGTACAAGTCCGGGTTTGTGGAGTGATGGGAACGGAGGATGGAGGTACAAGTCCGGGTTTGGGGAGTGATGGGAACGGAGGATGGAGGTACAAGTCCGGGTTTGGGGAGTGATGGGAACGGAGGATGGAGGTACAAGTCCGGGTTTGGGGAATTGATGGGAACGGAGGATGGAGGTACAAGTCCGGGTTTGTGGAGTGATGGGAACGGAGGATGGAGGTACAAGTCCGGGTTTGGGGAGTGATGGGAACGGAGGATGGAGGTACAAGTCCGGGTTTGGGGAGTGATGGGAACGGAGGATGGAGGTACAAGTCCGGGTTTGGGGTTCTGTAGAATGATGGAACGTAAGGTTGAGATGGTGGTCCAATTTTTTTACCTTTGATAATATTTTTATTTTCTTGTATTGTAATTTCGGCCAAATTTTGTGTTGACGTCCTAACCCTTTGAGTCCTGGAGGGTTAAATCATCGTCCTCAAAAATGTTAAACCATCATCATCATCAAAGGGTTAAACCATCATCATCATCAAAGGGTTAAACCATCATAATCATCAAAGGGTTAAACCATCTTCATCATCAAAGGGTTAAACCATCATCATCATCAAAGGGTTAAACCATCTTCATCATCAAAGGGTTAAACCATCTTCATCTCAAGTATTACACAATCATCCTTATCTCACATCATTTTACATAACTTAATCTAACCATACAATAAAAAATGAAAAAACAGAGACAGACAGACAGACACAGTAGCCATTTTACTTCCATAATAACCACGCCCCGACCCTCCACCTCTATTGTCTCAAGAGTAAACTCAGATGTTTACACGACAGTCCCACAGTAACCTCAACCTAACATTGTTTTTTCTGTCTACTTAACACTGGTAAAAAGATGGCTGCCGTTTCCTGCAGTTTATTTACCTTTGCCTCGAGCACTGAAGATTTTCTCTCACTGTAGTAAAGAGAAGGTGATAGAGAGGGAGAGAGAGAGAGAGAGAGAGAAGGAAGAAGAAGAAGAGAGTGATAGAGGAAGGGAGAGGGAGGAGTGAGTGATAGAGGGAGGGAGGAGGAGGAGGGAGAGTGATAGAGGGAGGGAAAGGGGGAGAAAGTGATAGAGGGAGGAGAAGGAGAGAGTGATGGAGTGAGGAGAGAGAGTGATAGAGGGAGGAGGGATAGAAGGAGGAGCAATCAATTTAATGAAGATAATAAAGATGACGATGAAGGGGGGAAGATCAAGAATAAAGATGACAGAACATGACGTAGATGGGAGGGAAGGAGACATAGAGAAGATGATGAGGGATATAGAGAGAAAATAGAAAATGCAGCAAAAAGAAGACGAGAAAGGGGATGATAAAGAAGAAGAGGGGGAAGGAGACGAAGTTATAAGTGGGAATACAAGAGAAATATATGTGTGTGTGTGTGTGTGTGTGTGTGTGTGTGTGTGTGTGTGTGTGTGTGTGTGTGTGTGTGTGTGTGTGTGTGTGTGTGTGTGTGTGTGTGTGTGTGTGTGTGGTAAAAAAAATCCTGACGACTGACCACATACTCATTACATTACCACACAATCAATGGCCTTCACATCTATTATATTCCTCTACTTATCTTTCTCATCTCACCTCCTCCTCTCACTGTCTCTCATCTCTTTTCATTGTTTCTCACTGCTTTCGTAGCCTGTTTGATTCCTCAGCCTTGAAAAGTCAATTACACTAACAGAAGACAGAGGTTATAAACGGATGTTCCTGAGCTCGTCTGCCTCATATTACATGGAGAAGAACCTTTAGTAGCGGCAGAAGGAGGCTGTTCAATCAGTAGGTGAATAGTATCGAGGGAGTAGAAGCAGTGGTATCAGTTTGTGAGTTGATTTGGGTCGGTGCTTCGCTGAGCTCTCGCGCCGGGATCGACAGGAGGAACACAGGGTCACTGCCGCCATATTCAAGGCTCTTCCACTCATTGATTTAATGTGATATGGGACCTATAAGTGACTCACCTTTATGGATAGTTATATATTTCACTAACTTCAGGGTTGGTTCTCGTATTGTCTATACCGTCAACAAATCATTAACTTACGAGAGCTGACTTTTGTTATTATCAACTATAGGTGTTCATTAGATGTGTGTACAAGAATGATATGCCACTTCACTCAACCTTACCAAGACACTTAAGTTATATATCGAATGTTAAGGTCGAGATAAGATCGAAATAAACAACCACTCAATTAGGTGCAAGAAATAATGCCTTAATAGAAATAGAGAGGCTCTAGATTACCAAAACCGTAAATAAATGAAATGTATTGTTTATCATAAGTTGGGCACATGTTGTATTCATCACCACGACCATACCCACGTTGTATTCATCACCACGACCATACCCATGTTGTATTCATCACCACGACCATACCCACGTTGTATTCATCACCACGACCATACCCATGTTGTATTCATCACCACGACCATACCCACGTTGTATTCATCACCACGAACCATAACCATGTTGTATTCATCACCACGACCAGATACATTTACTGTTACCAAGTTAGCAACAAAAGTTTAGTGTGTTGGAAGAAGAGGCCAGAGGCTATTTTGGGAGGGTCAGCTGTTTTTGTTTAGCCAGATAATGAGGTCGTATATCTACAGGTGTTAGGGTGAGGTTGTGGAGTTGAAGGGAAGGGCGTAGAGAAGGTGAAAAAAGAGACAGGCTGAGACAAATGGAGAGATAGGGAGATAAACAGAGACATGTGGAGAGAAACGAAGAGAGATAAACAGACTGAGATAGAGATAGATTGACTGACGAAGGTACAGAAGCGGGTTTTCTCTCTCCCACTCAACCAAGTACTCCCTTTACCGTCACGGACTACCTCCTCCCCCCTCCTTCTTTCCTAGCTTCTCCTCCAGTATTATGTTCACCACACGCTCCTCTTCCCTTCTCTCGCTGCCTCACCTTCACCTCCTCCTCTCCAGCTGCCTCACTTTCCTCCTCCTCTCTCGCTGCCTCAACCCTCCTCCTCTCCAGCAGCTGCCTCCACTTTCCTCCTCCTCTCCTCTTACCTCACCTCCCTCCCTCCCTCGTCTCCTTCCTGCCTCCACCTCCCTCCCTCCCTCCCTCCTCTCGCTGCCTCACCTCCCTCCCTCCTCCCTCCCTCCCTCCCTCCACCTCCCTCCCTCCCTCCCTCTCGCTGCCTCACCTCCTTCCTCCCCAGCTGCCTCGCCTCCCTCCCTCCCTCCTCTCGCTGCCTCACCTCCCTCCTCCTCTCCCGCTTGTCTCTTCCGCCCGATATGACAGAAAGAGTTAACAGTGAACAACCTGCTCTGCATTGTCGAGTCTCACGGCTGCGAGACCAACCCGAGTTCCTAATGGTGTGTGTAGTGGTGAAACACGAGATGTATTACCTTCATCTTATACAAATGGAGCGAACTATTGTCCTGTTATCTACGCCGTGTATGATATGGATCTCTGCTGTTCACTGGATTCTGAACTCAGCAGCTGTAGAGGCGCCATTACTCCGGCTGCCTACACACCAACAACTTACGCCAATAATGTTAGAAGATCATTTTCGAGAACATTGGCGACCCTGACAATGGTAATTATCTTGCTAGGATTCGTTGCAGGAAGTGAGAAAAGTAATTTGAGATTTTTCCCAAACAAAAAATTACTTTTGTTGGTCCATGATATCACAATCCTGAAGAAATCTGTTACTAAAACTTTAAAATTCGTAGACTGTGATAATAACTCTCCTAAATCTGTGCTGCATGTCCGGAAGAAACTAGAGCTGTATATGGACGAATACCGTATGAGAGTTGGAACATTCTAATAAGATTCTTCAAGACGTATGACATTCTTAACGACTCAGAAAAAAAAACAAATCCCGCTTACACTTATGGAAAGAAACACTTCCCTCTCTAATAGTGATAGACTAAGCAGAAGCCATTAGCTCTACACTAACACAGAGATAATGAAGAGAGTTGATGGTCTGAACGTGGACGAGAATGTTGTATAAACCCGGATGATGAATCAGTGCTGCAGTTGTGACGAGTAAGACCACACGTCCAAGACCACACGTCCAAGACCACACGTCCAAGACCACACGTCCAAGCCCATACGGCCAGCAGCTACTTATGAACATTCAAGTTGGAGTTTCAAAGTAAATCTCAATCCTCCTCTCCTAGCCAATCAAAACCAATGACCTAACTTGATTGTCCAATGAGTAGTAGTGTACAAGTATGTTCATAGAATAACTCCTAATAAAAGGAAACACAAATAGCAATAATAAAAGGGTTTGGTTTTAAAATGAAGCGAGGGCGGGTAGCAACTCTTATCTAATAAATAGTAAGGGGAGGAAGCTACCATTGTTCTCCCTCTGATGCAAAATTAGTTCTGGTAATTGAGAGAGATTATATTTCTATCTGCGTCCCATACCATTGACAATTAGAGCAATTTTTTTTTTTCAATATTTGTTTTTACTAATTATACTTTCACTCTGACGTAACGCCGGTGTTATCTTTGTGTCGTAGGAGTTGGTTCTAGTGGTGTTATCCCTGTGTTATGGTACAAAATGATCAGTAAAAGTGTTATCTTGGTTGTGTTATCACCGTATGTTATCACCAACACCAGGAAGTAAGTGATACAGATCCCAAGTCCTGAATCGGCCACTTATTTTTCCAGCAGCTTATCACCACATAAGAAAAAAGCCTCACATATTCTTTTAAACTTCAGTAAAGTTTTATAAGCAAAAGTTTATATTGAATATATTTTTTATCTTTCTCTTCCTCCAGGGCTGAGAAAAAGCTTTATGTGAGAACATTTTTAATAATATGAACTTTGCCGTCCAAACTTTTAATGTGGTGTTTTAGTTCTGGCTTGCATTATTAATTATGAAATGGTAAATATTATATATTTCGGTCACTGGGGCATAAAATAATTCACCTGTCTAGTGATTTATCTTATAATTTACCTTATCTCTCTCTCTCTCTCTCTTGCTGTCTTTATCTCTGATTCTCTTGTTCTATTTTTCTCTGTCTCTTGTTTTTTGTTTTTTTCTTTATCTCTCTCTCTCTCTCTTCCAAAATAGGTCAAGTTAAGTTGAGTTAGGTGAATAATGTAGTTATTTTTCTTTTTATGATATTATTATAAGAAAAAATATATATATAATTTGTCCTCGCAATGGTCCCTATTAAGTGTAACATTTACTATATATATATATATATATATATATATATATATATATATATATATATATATATATATATATAAATAATGTGTGTGTACAATACTTTTCTATTTATCTATTCATTTATGTATTTATTCATAAAGCAAAACCCGAGAATAATGATAAAAAAAGCTATATACAATTTAACTATGACATGTTCACTACAAGGGAAGGGGGAGGGCAGGGTTGGGTTACTGGATATGTAAATTAGTATACAAATTACTCCAACATATGTCAACCAAGTGAGCTGTAAACGTCCACCCAAAGTTGGTTAACATTATTCATACTGTAAAACTTGGTTAGTGATTTACACAAGCTGGGAGTTTATCCTTGTGTTTTATCATCATCTGTTAAAGGAAGAAAAATAGTTTGGAAGTTTATTTGGTCTGTCAAGTGTCTAGTCGTAAACAAATATCTTCCCTTACTTCATTTTCCTATGTTGATCTTCACTCACTTCAATTTCCTATGTTGATCTTCACTCACTTCATTGCCTCATGGTGAACGTCATGTCTAATTTATGTCTCTCTCTTTCAATCCCCTTTCTTATCGTTGTATATTCCTCCTTGCATCATCAAACCTCTGTTCTCTTCCTCTTTACTACACGTTTTCTCACCCCTTCTTCTTCTTTATCGTCCTCTTCATCATCTCTCCCTCTTCACACTGTTTACATTCCACGTTTTGATTCGTTTAGTCTTTCCTGTAAGTCACTTTATATCTTCGTCTGTTGGTCGTAACTTGATGTATTTGTTACCTTATTGTCTGTTGTCGTCTTTGTTTTGTTTCTTATGATGAACAATATGCATCACCTGAAGAACCTCCACCCCAGCTTATTTCACCTTAAGATTAAACACCTTAGGACTGTTTAAGGGGGATGAGGTTAGGTGAGGTGAAGTGTGGTTTGAGGTGAAGTAATGTGAGGTTAGGTTTAAACACCTATTCGTGGACCTTCCGTTTAACAGAAAGACTTCCATTCAATATTGTTGTTCAGTATTGGTGAACCACGAGAAGTAAAATCCATTAGTAAAAGGTCTTTTCAATTATCAATTTTTCCACTTGGTCCTGCATCTGTGTGATCGTTTTAATCCATTACTGTTGTCCGCTAATGGGAGCAATCATTGGTAAAATCCAGTACGTGAAAGTCTTCTTCACCTTTAGATTTATTATTCTACACGTCTGCCACTGCTTGTGAGTGAACAAAATGTTTCTTAACAAAATGTTTTATGTTAAGCAGCGCTCGCTCTGTCTTCTTGAATCTCGAAACTCAGCAGCTGATAACTTCAAAATCCTGGAAGATTTTCGGCAAAAGAGTTCCAGAATTCTGGACATCTACGGTTTTCAATCATCCAACATCCTGGAACAAGCTTAAGGCCCTCCAGTACTCCGACACCCTGAGTCGGCAACACTTGATCATCCTGAAACTAAACATCCACCGACCTTCTATAATCCCACAAGGCGCCAGCTGGCAATCTTCCAGCACCAAGAACTCGACAGATGACGAGCCTCCAGTACCCGGGAAGTTAATCACCAACGACCTTCCATAACTTTTACGTTCTTCATCTGGTCACGTCTTATCATCCTGGAAACTATACATGTTGTAATTTTCCGTCAACTTCGCTTCTCTAAAACTTAGGAAATTCCAGCATCCAGAAGCTTTACAAGCATTGCCCTACAAGCCTCTACAGTGAGAGCTCTACACCCAGTGACCCACCAGCACCCATGAACTCTACACACAGTGACCCACCAGCACCCATGAACTCTACACACAGTGACCCACCAGCACCCATGAACTCTACACCCAGTGACCCACCAGCACCCATGAACTCTACAATCATTGACTTCCAGCACTCCGGAACAACATAGCTCGCAACTTTCCAGCATCCCGGAACCTTAGGACTGGCAAGGAAATTCACAATTTCACGGATAATAAAGCAGAAGACGAACGATTGTGGAAGTAATCTTCTCCGGCGTGCGAGCGACAGCCGACTACACCTTGTTTATGGGGAGTGTATGCTGTCTACTTATATCTTGTTTATAGTGAGTGTATACAGCCTGGCTACACTTTGTTTATAGTAAGTGTATACAGCCTGGCTACACTTGCTTATAGTGAGTGTATACAGCCTGGCTACACTTTGTTTGTTCTGTCCATAAATGCTTCGGATTCATGAGTCTCAATCTCGGGGTTGGTTCGTGGTTCAGTGGGATTGACGAATGAACTCGAGTAGTGATTGACTGCACCTCAGCTTCACACACACCGACATAACTCATGCAAGGAGCTAAGAAGAAAATGGAATATTTTAATAGAATGAGCAACAATATTGAAACGAGGTTTTTATAGATACAAAGGAGACAAGATGGTAACCAGTGACCGAGAAACCGAAATAAACACCGTCTGGTCGATTACTATGGGTGATGAACAGCGCAAACAAGTTATCAAAATACGACGGTGAACTTTGTGTTGTAGGAGTATTATGGTTCTTCTACAAGTTGAACTACATTGTCTGTGTATGTATGTGTGTGAAGAGGAATGGGATGTGGGAGTTGGGGAAGGTTTACGGTGTGTAGGATGAGTGAGGGGGTGTATGAGGTGTGTTTGTGTGTGTTTACGTTTTTCATTTGTTTGTACGCTGTGTATTTGCATTTGAATGTGTTAAGCTGTTCACACCTACCAACAGTTTCCAGTTTTATTTTGTTTCAACATTTCAGTAACATTTGTGGGTCCGTCGGTGTGTCAGTCTGTGTACTTGTCGGTCAGTGTTTTCATGTTCAGTCCTGTCTATCTCTGTCTGTCAGGTTGTCACTGTCTTGTCTTGTGGATGTGATTATTGTCACTGTTTTATATATACAGTACAGTATACAAGGTATTCGCTCCACAAAGTATCTATGCAGAGGGTTCCCATGAATTTCTAAATTAACTCTTGTCTCCTGTTGTCTCGGTAGGGCTGTCAAAATCCTTCGTCCGTTGTCATATTGCCTCACACAAAATTGTAACGATGGTTTTATACATCTAGTGAACGTTTGTCTGTACTGTTGTTAACCCAATATTTATAACGGTTTGTTTAATATCACGGCTGTTTTTTTTCTTTAGAGGAATTGAAGTCAAATGTATTACAAATATATATCAACAAATTTATCGAAACTTGATATTCTTACGCTGTAAAAATATCAACTCCAATTTGTTTTCTGTGAAGTTTTCATTTTACAATTTTGTTTTAAAAACCATTAAAGAATTTTAGGTCAAGCCATTTGTCACATCATAGTTTAGAACCAAAAACATTCCTGTCTGCTTCTTTGTTTAATTATATACAGTTGTATATAGTTAAGTATATTAACCCTTATAGAAATGTTATAGTATTCAGTCCTTTATCTGTACAGTTTAATGTGTTTTTAATTGCTTAAAGTGTTTTGCTACAGTTTCCTTGTGTTGATAGAAGTTTGTAACTGAATAGTGACTTCTGCCTCACCCTGTACAATATATAACATATATTATATTAGCTATACATGTGATGCTAAAATCAGTGTCTTTCTTCCTTTATATTTTGCTAACGTTGCCATTAACCAGATGTGAATAATTAAGACATAACTTTCCGCCTCCGTTAACATATATGTTGGTCGTTATACTCGGAAATAACATTTGTTTATGTCATATTTGTCGCATCCAACACGGAGTTAAAGAGTGAGTGAGTGTGTGTGTGTGTGTGTGTGTGTGTGTGTGTGTGTGTGTGTGTGTGTGTGTGTGTGTGTGTGTGTGTGTGTGTGTGTGTGTGTGTGTGTGTGTGTGTGCGTGTGTGCGTGTGTGTGTGTGTTTAAGTAAGCCTTTATTGATCTTTATTGCACATAGTACACATAAATAACTTTGACTTCAGTTACTTAAACCTGCATTTTAAACGTACAGTCCTTAGCCTCAACGTACAGTCCTTAGCCTCACCGTACAGTACTTAACCTCACCGTACAGTACTTAACCTCACAGTACAGTACTTACCACCTCATCGTACAGTACTTAGCCTCACAGTACAGTACTTAACCTCACCGTACAGTACTTACCACCTCATCGCTACTAAACTATATCAATAACCCCCCAACGTACAACCTTTACTGTCCGTGGGTGTTAACTGCGATAATTACATAGTTACAATATTTTGGTAGATTCCTCATGATTCATCAGGGGAGTAAAGCCCACCTGTTTCACCTTCCTTCATCCACTAATGATACAAAACATTGTTCCCATAATATTTCGCTCAGGTAACGTGTGATCTAATAATTTACCTTTGAGTTTAAAGCTGAATATTATAGTTATTTTCTGGATTACGATGATATAAAATTACTTACTTTTTTCTTTGTTTCTTTGCGTTTAATACAAATACACGTGGTTGGTCGTTTTATGTTTATAGAAACCAATAGAATCTTTTGTTTGATTTGTTTATTTGTTTTCCATTAGTGCCATGAATACATAGGCAGAATACACACACACACACACACACACACACACACACACACACACACACACACACACATATGGGAATATATAAATAGACAGACAGACACACCTCACCTGCTCACCTCACCTGCTCACCTCACCTCACCTGCTCACCTCACCTGCTCACCTCACCTCACCTGCTCACCTCACCTGCTCACCCCACCTCACCTCATGTGCTCACCTCATCTCTCCTCTCCTCACATCACATCATCTCACCTCACCTCACCTCACCTCACCGTCTCTACAAGTTATTATCTGGGTACAAGCTGCCATGATGGGGTGAGTGATTGATTAGTCCCGTAAAAATAAATTTGTTTTACCATTTTTTTTACTACTACAGTGAAACCTCCATATAACGGCCTTCTCTCTCCATATAGTCCATTATATGAAGGTTTAATGTATAACGGACCCTCGATATAAAGAACTTCAATTGCTTATCCCCACGAACTGTTAAATCTGATGCAGTTACTTACTATCAATAGAGTATTGTTAAGTTACTAAATTGCTTCAGCATTTATGTACACAATAGTTACCTGAACACACTCTAACCTAACCTAACCTAACCACAAATATCACGTAATTGGCGCTTCGCAATTCTGCATAAAATGTATTTATTTAATTAATACAGACTAGAATGTTATTTCCCATTAATTCTGATTTTGCTTTTACATGTTGAACAGAGAATGTGAAACACGGTATATTCTCTTACAAACATCATTCTGTGTATGAGAACTCGTAAATAGTAATAAGTGATAAATAATGATTAATGATAATGACAGGCTCTGGTAATTATAGAAGGGTGATGGTATAATTGAAGAGATATTGATGATAGATGTAATAATGCAAGTACTATTAAATGGCTAATAATATTGATTAAACTAAGAGTAATAATTAAGTTGAGTAAATATTAATGAAACAACACAACAAGAGACATCAGCCACTACACAACACTACACTACACTACACTACACTACACTACACTACACTACACTACACTACACACATTTACCTTGTGTATAAATCTTTGTCCGGGTAAATGTTAAATATATTATTCATTTTACAATTCAACGCCAATGTATAAATTAACATATTCTGGCAGTGCTCTTAACCTCAAGTTAATTGAATGTTAATTACTGTCATTAAATATAATTAACTTGGCTTCTCATCTTATATTACACACGTTGAAACTATTAAGTGCAAAAATCAGTCATTAATCCTTATATATTGTCAGTCTTTGTATATAAGTGACGAACGAATATACAAACATAATCTCATTATCCTTCCCATATACCAAAAGAGAAGTAAATTAGTACAGTTATCTTGGTATATTTTTCAGTCATAGGTACTATGACACCATTATATCATGTGTGGGCTCCCCTCATCCTTGGCAGCTGCTGGTGTTCAGGTTCTGTCTGACACGTGTCTCTGTCCAACCTTTTTCCCTTAGTATTGTAATATCAAGGGAAAATAATACTGTAATATATAATAGTGTTTGAGCTTTGATATTACTGCCGAGGACACAGAATTTTAGGATTGGATAAATTTAATAATAATAATAATAATAATAATAATAATAATAATAATAATAATAATAATAATAACGACTATAAAAACGATCATAACGATAATAACAATAATAACAATAATAACCACACCATTAAACTCACCTTAACACCAAAATCCGTAAATGGTTAAAATTATATTCATCCTGTGTAAACTCACCGGAGCCAGGAATCTTATACTCATTAACACGACGACTAGTGTTTCAAGAAGGCGAATATTCTGGGAAGGTGGATGAAGCAGGAGAGAAAATATAATGAGGCAGACGAGGAAGACTAAGAAAAAAATTGTGACAAAAAATATATTCATGATTTAAATACGGGAACGGCAACTAATACGTATATGTATTGAGGTCGAAAAAGAGAGAGAGAGAGAGAGAGAGAGAGAGAGAGAGAGAGAGAGGTTAAATCCGAGAAGATAGTTCACTCAAGGGGGAGAGAGAGAGGCACCAGGCAGGTAGCAGCAATAATAGTAGTAGTAGTAGTTGTAATAGTCTAGGAATCACACACACACAACCTTCTTCTTGTCCACCTTTCGTTAACTCAGATTTCACCTTACGTCACCACACTTCCAAACTTGAACAACTTTCTTCATATTAAACTTAATTTCTTTCTTTTCTCTGTTTATATTTTCTTCTTTGTCAAATTTCCTTTTCGTTTCATTTATCAAATACGTCAGAATCTTTAGCTCTGAGTAACCAGCTGTGGTGAATGATAGCATAGAACATCAATCTGGCTTTATAGTGCATCTGGCTGTCAGTTACCTAGACCTGCACCTTATGTGAGTGATTTGGGAGACTGTGTTCAATCAGCCTGCTAATTATACCTGATGAATTACCTACTACAGGCGACCCAGGTGTTAATGGTGGTAATATGCAGTGTGTTATGATCCATTGTAGGTACACTGCGAGGTACTGATGACCCAAGGGAGCACACACACACATAAACAACAACACTTATGAGCTGCAAGAGATTATGTCCGTAACTTACTCCTCTTTTATCTTTAGTCCAGGTGTTGTGAATAGTAAGTTGGGATGAAGACGCAAAAAAAAGTTTTTATGAGATGTACGTATGAGAATCACTTAGCGGGAAACTTTCTTTCTAAGTGGATATAAAAGAAAAGTTCTAAAAAATGTTCACTTGACAACACCTTGACTCCTCCACGAGCGAGTTCTCTCTCTCTCTCTGTAAACATATCGTGGGTGAGGGTGGTACAGTGGGAGTTAAATTTGTGGTTTTATACTACTCTCTACATAACATCTCACTCCTCCTCCATACCCTCCACACCTTTCCACTCTCTCCCCCTACCCTCCACACCTTCCCGCACTACACCTTCACTCCTACCACCAACACCTCCACACTCTTCCTCACACCACACCTCCCACACCTCTACACTTTCCCACACTCCCTCCCTCCACACCACCACACAACGCCCTGCATCATTTAAACACCCACGTCAAGTGACAACACAACATAACTCAACTCAACACTCAACTCCAGTAACCACATTTCAAGTCAACACTGAAATAAAAATATGATGCACTGGTGACTTTAGATCGTGTAATAACAGTAATTACTTAATAATCACGAAGGGAAATAGATAACTATACATAAATGAATAAATAGCTTCTATGTCTTCCCTCCATAATAAGACTTTCAATAGACAAATCCACGCCAACACTTAATAGAAACACTTCTTTTAACACCATGCACGCTGTTTACGTCACCTAAGACTAACATGATCTAATAGGATGATGGACTAGGCTGAGCTTCCTGAAATCATGGTAAATAAATTTATCAACACAAACACCAAATTCTTGTCCTCGATACAACAGATGACACACCCCGATAAGATATAAAATGTTCACCAAAAAAACACAAGTCTAACCATTTTAACATCCCTTAGTGTACAGGCTGACAGAGAACCTAATTGAGCGAAACGTTTACATTTAGTATAATTAGCAACGAAGTGTATTTCACATTTATCTTATCTACTTAATTAAACGGGGAGAAATATAATTAAATCAATTAAAGCAGTTCTTGGGGAGACGAGGAGTGAAGAAATAACTACCGCTGTTGCCTCCCGTCTTCCCCCGAGCCTCTGTGTGCTTCACCTGCCGTACCTGAATCTTGTAAAATAATGGCCCTTGTCACACTTATCCCACCAGTAAACGCTTTTTCGTCATATTTTTTACTTTTTTTTACGAATATAATTAAATAATGATATAAGATTTGTTTTTAATTAATTATGATTGTTTGAATGTTAGCGAAAATGGAATATATTGTTGTTTGTTGTATCATGTGGCTGACAGAAGGGTGAACGTATAAAGAGGTTAGGTTAGGTTAGGTTACATCAGACATAAACACCATTGAATCCAACTTAAAATCTTTGCTCCCCATGTTTTATCTGCTTATTGTCTCTACCGTGTAGTTGTATCCACCCATGTAATTAGTGAGGACATTTAAACCATCGGATATTATGTTCTTTTACATTAGATAGGAAGCAAATAACTCAATCGTGGAAAAACATCTGAATTAAAGGTGAAGCTTGATTATTATGTTTCTTTAAGTATTATTACAGAAAACCTTTGATAACACTGATAACTACTGTATATTCCCTGCCCCTTCCTTCCTCCCTCATTCCCTTCTCCCCTCCTCCCTCTCCCCTCTCCCCTCCTCCTCTCCCTACCTCTCCCTCCTCCCCTCTCCCTACCTCTCCCCTCCTCCCTCTCCCCTACCTCTCCCCCTCCCTCTCCCTACCTCTCCCCTCCTCCCCACCTCCCCTCCTCCCCCTCTCCCCTCCTCCCCTCCCCTCCTCCCTACCTCCCCTCCTCCCTCCCCTACCTCTCCCCTCCTCCCCTCTCCCTACCTCTCCCCTCCTCCCTCTCCCACCTCTCCCTCCTCCCTCTCCCACCTCTCCCTCCTCCTTACCTCTCCCTCCTCCCTACCCCCTCCTCCCTCCCCTCCCCCTCCTCCTCTCCCTCTCCTCCTCCCTCCTCCCTCCTCCCCCTTCCCCCGCTAATAATAATAAAAAACTAATTTAGTCCGTTTGATGTGATTTTAATAATGTTTTTTTCACTGTTCTATTGATTTAACTGACCTGCTTAACATAAAATGAAACGTAACGCGTAAGGGCATTAATTGTTAAATGTTTTTATATTGACGTAAGGCAGTATCGTTATGGTGTCAGTAAAGTATTTAGCATTACTGGTAGAGAGAGAGACGGCGCTTGGTGATAGAAGCCTGAACTAACCACTACAGTTGGACGTTTGTGTTTACTGTTTCCATCTCGGTCAATGTCACCTAACGTAACCTAACCTAACCTAACCTAACCTCGTTGTTAGTCAGAAGTTGTTATACAGTTCCCCACAAAACTCCTTTCGCCTTTCTTCCAGAACCACGAACCCCGGGATTAAGACTCATGAATCCGAATCATTTATGAACAGAATATTATATCAATGCAACATATGAAGGCAACAATAACACTCCAGTCACTTATCTTAACAAATGAGATCCAGATAATATCCAAATGTATCTAAAATTGAAACTCATAAGCGATACATTCCAGCAAATACAATAAAAATATGCCCCCAAAAAATTAATATGCGTCAGAGCTAAAGTGTATTACATTAGTGGGAATTATTCGACCAATTGATAATAGAGTAAAGCCGCTACATCACGGTAATATGTGACCTGATAGTTGCTGCAATATTGCCGACAGGTAGGACACGAGCGGATGCATAACACTACAGGTATGAAAATTGGGTTGTTAATTATGCAGAAAATACAAAAAAATAGCGAATCATTAGAGTAAGTGGGAGGTGTGTTGAGTGTGTGTGTTTATGTGTGTGTGATGCTGGGCGGGAAGGTTTTGGTGAGTGTTGTCAGGGCAGGTTGTGTGATGTTGGGAGGGGTTTGGTGAGTGTGGTGGTTGTGGTGGTAGTGGGTGTTGTCAGGCCAGTTTGTATGATTGTGTAAAGTTGGTTTTGGTGAGTATGGTGGTAGTGGGTGGGTATTGTTAGGGCAGATAATAAGAGTGTGTGTGTGTGTGTGTGTGTGTGTGTGTATGTGTGTGTGTGTGTGAAAGTCAATTTCAATACAACTTTTTGGGTGTTACTCTTTGTGGTTTACATATCAGTGGGGATTTAAACTAGATACCGAATGACAAAAGGTTGCTCTATATTGGGTCGTGGGTGGTTGGGTAAATATATGTATCTAGGTGGATAACGACATACAAGGTGCTGCCCAAATACACTTATTGACTCTGATTGCTGCAGATTGATCCTTTAATCAGTTTGTGTCAGCCACCAATTAAGACGTCGCAAGATCACACCAGTGGAATGGCTGTAGAAAGAGGAAACCGTGCGAAATCACAAGTTAAAATTTTTATTATGGATGACTTAGACTTTCATGATATAAGACACATAGGTATTATTTTGCCTTTCTTTTACAGAGATTAACCTTAATATGTATCATTAGTGCAAGAGGTACACCTGCTGAGTGGGAACGTCTCTTGTTTCCTGTCCTAGGTGTCACTGGTTCGTTTCCAGGGCAAATTCAGTCCACGTATAGCTAATTGGTGCCTTGTTTTACAGTTTAGGAAGTGAAAGCAATCGAGTGCAGATTGAATAAGCTAATGATGATATGTGTAAAGATCTGCAGTTTTGTCTTTGCATAAATGAAATAAGTTTTTGGAGGATTATCCTGATTATTTGACTAAATAATTGTATATACATTATTTCACCTTGGCTTCATGATAAAACTAATATAATAATACTTTAACTATTAGACTTTAGTGACGTCACTTTTTCTTGAATTTCAGACTCGTTATTTCACGTGACATCATACCCAAAAAGTTTTCATTGTCTGCAAAATAAATCATTGGCTTCTTTAAAGCGAAAAGTTGTAAATACGCTGTAAACGTTTGAATGACTTAAATTAGTTGGGCGGAAGTTCATGAATTGTATAAAAGTCACTCTGAGGACAATTTAACACAGGTCCAAGAGGCGAAAGTAACTTTGTTTTGTCATGGCCAGTTGTCTTAACATCAGTAACCCACAGTACAGGAGAATTATATAAATAAAACACATTAATATTAAATAATGTTCATGTTTTTAAAGAATGAATAAAGATATCCTCACCCATCCATCTATCAATCTATCCATTCATCCCTCTGTCCCTCCCTCTCTCCCTCCATTCATCCTTCTACTTTTCTCCTCCCCCCCCCTCCCTTCCCCCCTCCCACCCCCCTATAAGCTCTGTGATCCGCCAGGTGTAGTTTTTTATGTCCGTCCAACATACAACAAACAGATTTAGGTTTCAATCTCTCAAAATCCTAAAACTTTCACTACGGATACAGATGAATTTATTTTCCTACTATAGTCTGTATATTACTTTGTTTTACGTTACAAAGGGTTATACTTTTTCTCGCGTCTGTATATACTTTCAGAAAGTTTTATTTACTTTTCATATTACCTTTGTTATTATAGTGAATTTTAATAAAATTTCAAGGCTTTGCCCATTGTCAAAAATACTCTATACACAACTCTATCAACACATTCTTTACACTTTAATAAAACACACACACACACACACACTACACCAAGGCACAACACCACCACCACACACACACACAACACACACACACCACACACACACACACACACACACACCCCATACACAGTCACACACTCACCATGCACAATCACACACACCATACATACACTCACCATACACACACACATACACACACCATACATGCACACACCATACACACACACACCATACATACACACACCATACACATACACACACCATACACACATACACACACACACACACACACCATACACACACACACACACACACTATACACACACACACACACACACACACCACACACACACACACCAACACCACACACACACACACCACAACAATACCGCTACACACACACACACCACACACACACACACACCACACACACACACACACACGACACACACACACACTACACACACACACTACACACACACACACACCACACACACACTCCACACACACTACACACACACACACACACACACACACCACACACACACTACACCACACACACACTACACACACACCACACACCACACACACACACACACTACACAAGGTCTGACTACCAACTATCATCATGGGACAGTCTCCACTAGCTCAAGACGCAACATTGGTTTATATTTAGATTTGATTACTCTTGATTATGTTCATTAGACTAATTAGCCCAATTAGAGGAAACTTTCTAAAGATGAAGTCACACGATAGAAAGAATTACAATAATACACAAGTAGGAGTTTGTACAGGTATGAATGGGATGTTGGATGGTGTTGTGGTGATCCAGGTTATCGAGTTAATTATAATGAAGATATTGATGTATATACATGAATAGATAAGATTAAATTAATATTATAAGAATATATCGTAATAGAAATATTTGGGTTCTAATTAAGTCATTTCCTATTGTAATGAAGGTTGGCTGAGGAGAGAGTGAACCCTTCTATTTACCGGACTGGATTTAAGAGTGTATTCCGTTATGTCGAGGTTCGTTATATTTGAAACATCCGTATAATGAGAGAGTTCAGTCCATTATATCGAGGTCCGTTAAATATAAAACCTCCATATAATAAAAAATATGGGAGACAGTACAGTCCATTATATAGAGGTCTATTAGATATTGAAACCTCCATATAACGAACTTGCCTTTAGGTATTTTAAGCATCACTAATATTACTGTTTATAGTTGCAATGCACCACTAATTAGCACACACATTGCTCCACTAACTAGCACCCACAATGCATCTCGGCACTGAAAGGAAATACAAGTTTCTCTTTAAATTAAAAAAAAAACACGAATAAAAAAAAAAAACTACTAAAAATAAATTAAATAGTCGTAATAGAAAATAGTGACCATATGAACTTTAAATTAATTCCTCAGTTCAGGTGACTAAGGAAAACAAACACTGGACAGAGGATTGTGTGTTAACCCAGCAACTCAGATTATCACCACACCGGAAGTTAAGAAGAAGAGCGAGGTAGAGAAGCGAGAAGCGTGAGAGAAAACAAAGGGTGAGAGACAGAGTGGGAGAGAGAAAGGGTGATGGATAGATGTGAGATGGAACAGTGAGAGAAAGAAGTGGAAGGGGAAAGTGATGAAAGTCTGATAAGAGGGAAGGAAAAGGAGGGAGATTCAGAGACAGAGAGAGAAAGGGACAGAGAATAGGGGAGAAGGAGAAAGGGAGAGAGAGAGTGAGAGATGATACATGGGGGTTTCTGAGGGAGAGAGAGAGAGAGAACATTACGAGTGTCTCATATATATAACAGGGCTTTGTTCCTCATGTGTCCCAGTGATATCGTCTCTGTAAATGATCACACGGATTGTAGTAACTATGATCGCTGTTATCTTTGGTTACAGTAAACAATTCGCTGTTTGTGTCTTTGTTACTCACTCTTTTATTTGTTTACTTTTGTTCAGAGAGATAGATGATAACGTGAGGTTTCTGAGAGAGAGAGAGAGAGAGAGAGAGAGAGAGAGAGAGAGAGAGAGAGAGAGAGAGAGAGAGAGAGAGAGATTTTAATTGTCTGTAAAGGAAGAAAGATTCTTAACTCGTCCAGCAAACGATAACAAAGTCGCTATAAAACAAATATCACAATTAAACACCATCAACTCGAAGACACACAAACAAACAGGGAATTAGAAACATCACGTAGAATATATCGTTCATAAACAAAAAAACACAAAAACAACAAAATTTAAAACGAGTATTTACCATAATAACAGCGAGGCGGGATATCAACACTACACTTTACCCTCAGATGTCATGAGGATAAATGAACACATGGAGTCAGGAACACGTTTTATGGATTAGTGTTTCCCTGTGTGATAATCCGCCACTGTGAGAACTGATCCCAATCCTCCCCCAGTTTAGGTAAAGCAGCAGTTGATCCGGGAAAAGTTAGATTTATGGAGTGAGAAGATCGTTATGTTTAGGGTATAAACATTATTTTCAAGGTTAATGTATTTTGGCCCAATAAGCATATAAGCCTTTGGGTATTTGGTTGGCTTTGCTGCCGCTTATTGGCTGAATCTCTCACGGTCTCTCGTGAGGTAACACACACACACACACAGACACACACACACACACTCACACACACACACACACACACACACACACACTCTCACACACACACACACACCACACACACACACACACACACACACACACACACACTCACACCACACACACACACACACACACACACACACACACACACACACACACACACACACACACTCACACACACACACACCACACACACACACACACACACACACACACACACACACAGATGAAAACAATTGTGGGTTTGTACTTAATCTGTTGGTGATACTCTTGCTGGTAATAAATATCTCCAGATTATGGCTGTATAACACGTGGTGAAAAATTTGATAAGAATGCTTATAGTAGTAGTAGATAATATCATCATCATCATCATCATCATTATTATTCCATCGATGTCAAGAGAAAGCTTCTTTTTTTATCGGGTCCCTTATTTATCACAAGAGCGAGGTGCTTTATATGGATAATAGGGAGGGGGGGGGGGACGTAGGGAAGAGTTATGGCAACATCGTGGATGATCAATGTTTACAACTTGCTCTCGCCAACCCGGAACTAGACCCCGGCTTATCTTTCCTCGGGAGGCTCACTAACGTCGGGTTGGGTACCAGAGCGGCACTTTACTGCACACTACGTATACCTTTCCTCCTTCCTCACGCCTCACGCGTTATTATTTCCACTGCTGACAATAACACGGGACATGGCTTACTCTGCTGATACTGCTGACACTCACTAAGATGGGTTACTTTGCTGACAATAACACGGGACATGGCTTACTCTGCTGATACTGCTGACACTCACTAAGATGGGTAACTCTGCTGACACTGTATTTAACACCTACATATTACATGGATCACTGTTGACTCTCTTTAATAATACTCTATACTGCACGATTTACTCTCTACTACCTCACTAAGAAAAGTAATAAACTGCCTTAATAACTCATACAAGACAAAGGTTTTCTGCTGCCTCATATTCCCCACGCAATGTAGGGATTACATAATAAAGTAATGAAGTTTTACGAGAGAAGATACAAAACTGCTGTACCTCTCCTGTACCCTCCCTACCGTGATTAAATTCCTCAAGTGTTTCCTATCATTAACCTTAAGGAAGTACACATTAATTTATGGAGCCTTTATAATGGTAAATATATACAGTATTATGCTAAGGTTGTTATGTTTATTGTTTAATTATAATGTATTCAGGAATTAGATTGATTGTTCTTGAAAAAAATATACCCACGTCTCTCTCTCTCTCTCTCTCTCTCTCTCTCTCTCTCTCTCTCTCTAATTCTCCGTGTATCTTTCTTTTATTTCTCATTCTGTATATCTATCCTTCTTTATTTACTTCTGTTTCCATCTATCAACTTACAGTAACACGCCTCAACAGCGGACCGTTTAGTACAGTAAGGTGTTGGGAGGTTTCCCATCAATTACAGGTCAATTTTTTTTCAGTAGGGGCCGCGAGGGGCAATTAGAATCGAATAACATGTTACGCAAAACAAAAATAATCCAATAAACCTTTTACATATACGAGGTGACTGTTGCGGTGGATGGCTGTACAAACTACACACACACACACACACACTCAACAACACATTCCACAACACTTTCTACAACACACTATATACAAACACACACTACACACATTACACATTCTATACATACACTACACAACACTCTACAACACACTCTACATCTCGTACAATACCAGATGGTTGTGGTTGTCAGGTGGTGTGCAGGCAACTCTCATTTTTTTTCCCCAGGATCGTCAACATAGTCCCGTGTAACTTATACCCTGCTGGCGCCTCTCTGTTGTGGCGTTGTTTTAAGGAATATTTTTAGCTGTAGCAAAACATGAGGTGCATCTTTCTCACTGACGACTCACTACTATGCTTGATCTATCTGCTTCAGTGGAGGATGTGAATGGATAATGCATCATTCATAGCACTTCCTTCACACACACACACACACCACACCACACCACAACACGTACACACACTTACAATACCACACAAACACCACACAGCGCACCACACTACACAAATACACCACACTTACCACACCACACTACACTTACCACACTTACTACACCACACTTACCACACCACACCACACCACACCACACCACACTTGCAACACCACACCATACTTACCACATCACATTTACCACACCACACCACACTTACAACACCACACCACACTTACAACACCACAACTACATTTACCACATCACACCCCACACACCACACTTACCACACCACACCACACTTACCACACCACACCACACTTACAACACCACACCATACTTACCACACCACACTTACACCACACCACACTTATAACACAACACCACACCACAACACCAGCCAGTCCGCCTTTCAACCATCACAAGCACAACCTACTCAAGCTAGACCACTGCGCCTACCATAACTCGCAGAAAATTTAATAAAACCAAGAAGTGGAAAGTGAACCTCGCTGGAGTTTTTGGACGAGTCTGATTTCGTGGCGATAACTATGACTGGGGTTGTGTTATGGACAGCTGGCTCAGTATCCGTGTTGGCCCTGCATACTGGGCACCCGATTTCATCATAGCGTTAGAAGTCGTTTTCCAGCACAGCGACAGATTAGGTGTGATGGACTTGTGATATTATTTTGATGGTACCATAATTGAATTGCTACTTATTGTTTTAACAGTGCCATAATTATAAAACTAAAGAGTTATTTTTTTTACTGGCACCGTATAAGACTTGCTTATTATTATTTTGACGGTGCCATAATTACTGTATAAGACTTACGAGTTATTTTGTTGGCACCATATAAGGCTTGCTAGAGGACTCTAATCTTTTATAATATAAAAAATAATTTTATTGGTTATTTAAACGTTAAAAAAGGAGAGAAATATTCCAATCAATTTTATCACTTTACTATTTCTCTTAACAAAATAACTAACTATCCAAAGTATCAACTATCAACACTAACGGAATAAAAAGAATTTACTGTATTGCTCAAAACTATTTTTCTCTTTTTAACTGTACTCATTTTGCCCCGCGGCTGGAAATGTTTTCACTCTATCACTTCCAACGAATCTCGAACAATTTTTCGTTCTCCTAAAGCGTTTTCCATAAGGCTCAGCACTAGAAATAAATAATATCTGTATCAATAAGTGTAAATAGTATTCCCAAGCAGATATGCTAACATGAGCTATTGCTTGTTCTAGTAAATAGCAAATAGTAAATAGTAAAGATATAGACAAAAATAGTATTGAAAATGACATTCAAATTCTTTACCCAAAATTTAATACATAATTGAAGGGATAAATCGACTGTAAATTAACTAAAGAGTAAGTTAAGACATGGGTGTCGTGTGTCTCTTAGTGTGCAGTAACGTTCGAGCCATCCTCCCCCTCAGTCCCCACTCCTTCCCATCCCCCCCTCAGTCCCCACTCCTTCCCATCCCCCCAGTCCCCACTCCTTCCTATCCCCTCAGTCCCCACTCCTTCCTATCCCCCCTCAGTCCCCACTCCTTCCCATCCCCCCAGTCCCCACTCCTTCCCATCCCCCCTCAGTCCCCACTCCTTCCTATCCCCCTCAGTCCCCACTCCTTCCTATCCCCCCTCACTCCCCACCCCACCCATCCCTCCTCACTCCCCACCCCTTCCTAACCCCCTCAGTCCTCACCCCACCATCGTCATGCAACTCCCCATCCCCTCCCCCACGGGTATGCTCCGAGGACGACAAAAACATTTTTTAATAATACCACTTCGATGGGAAGGATAAAACCGTCCCACCCACCCACCACCCACCCCCACCCACCCTCCCGCCCATACCGTGGTTTTAACGATACGATTATTATTATCACGAGCATAAACAGGAAACTATCGTCTTGACATGGTGATATTAAACGTTACCTTGACATAATGGTATTAAGCGTTACCTAACATTAACCTAACCTAACCTATCTTATCCTGATTTCGTCATGGTCTGAACGTTTACACCATGTTACTGCAGCAATTCCCCCGTCACAGCTCCACATAAGAGTTATATGAATGTTATTGGACGGTAACAAACATGATGGAGTGTTATGTTACTGAGAGTCAGTGTGACTATTAGTATCGTCTATTGTTAGGAGTCGTCAGGCCTTGGTGTTATATAAGCGTTATTGCAGAATCTACTACAGAGTGTTACTCCAGTGTTCCATGGCAGTAACGGTCAGGTGTGTGTTACCTGTGTAGTGTTGATTACGATGGTGAAGTGTTTGTGTTATGGATGGTGTCCTAACCTAGCTCAGCCTAACATAGCTCAATCTAATCTAACCTAACCTAACCTAGCTCAACACAACCTACACTAGCCTAACCTACCCTAGCTCAATGTAATCTAACCTAACTTAACCTAACCTAACCTAGCTCAACCTAACCTAGATCAACCTAACAGAGCTCAACCTAACCTAACCAGACACACAACTTGTAGTGCCATCTTGCCTCTAGACACATAGTTTACTCAAGTAAGGCCACAGCGACTGTCATAACTCGTACAAAAGTTTAATAACACCGAGATTTGGGAAGAAGAAAATCTGGGAGAGTCTGATTACGTGTTAGTGAGAGTTAGTGAGTGCTAGTGAGCTGAGTTATTATTGCCTCGCTAAGTATCACTGATTCTGTCATAGTGTGGGAGTCCTGTGTTACTGTAATGTTACTTTACTGACACAAGGACATACATGATTTGAGTAAGTTGAATGTTATTGGTCAGAAACAGTTGGTTTAGTGTTACTTGAGTATTTAATTGTTTAAGGCTTAATTGATACTTGAGTTACTTGACAATCATAGATAGACCGTCTTCCTCCTCACCATTATTATCTTTAGCACTCTTCTCACCTCCTCCTCATCATCATCATTATCATTATCCACCTCCTCCTCCTCCTGATAATTATCCTCCTCCTCCTCCTCCTTATTCTCCTCCTTATCCTCCGCCTCATCCTCCGTCTCCTCCTTATCCTCCCGCTCATCATTATCCTCCTCCTCCTCCTCCTCCTTCTCCTCCTGCTGATCATTATCCTCCTCCTCCTGCTGATCATTATCGCAATCCTCCTTATCCTCCCGCTGATCGTTATCCTCCTCCTCCTCTTCCTCATCATCATCAGCATTAATCTTCTTCGTTGTCTTCCCGAATGTCAGAGAGTGAACATCGGCATCACATCACAGACCGAGGACCAAGGCAGATATCCAGGCGGACAGATTCACATGACTAAAGTTTTCCCTCTCTATAACCGAGACATTGTATTTGTGTCGGCTCCATGAGCTTCCCTGAGTTCCAAAACTTATCATACATAGCCACCAGGTTTCCAGTCGTTGTTGAGGTTTCTTAGAATATTGATTGATTGTTATTCTAGATCTGCAGAGTCGGTCAACGAAATACCTGATTCAGTAACTTTTAGATTCATATTATCGTTTTTTTTTTAATCATCTGTCAAAACAACTTAAGTTTCTCATAGATATTTGTTTACCGAGGTCTTTGTTTTGCTTGGAAGTCTATGCTACTCCATAATGCTGGCAACAACAGTGTTCACACGATAATAGATACAAGAGCATGAACTCGTTACATTACTGTAAATATTTTCACACGTGTCTGAGTTTTCTGATGACACACAAAGTCTACCGCTGTATATATAATCGCTTTGTTTTTCCGCGTAATTTCTATTCTTGTCTATATTAGTATCAGTGACGGCAGCGTCCATAAAGCAACAATTTTACCTAGTTTATACCAGCTTAGCTATACTGCGTCTATTTATAAAATAAATTTTTTTAACAATTCTAGCTGCAGTTGTAACTATTTTTAAACTTTAATGAATTATTTAACTTATTTCGTATTTTTAGCAACTCTTTAACTCGGGAGATTTAAAACCATTCTATTTGGGTATTTTAGAAAATTGAGAAATGGATAATCCTGATTGGTGGCGGTGGTGGGTGTAGGTAGAGGAGGAGTCTGTTGCTGGGTGTCGACTCACTGTGCAGTTCAAGGTAATAAAAATGCAGATCAGTTTGTAAAGTGCTGTGTGTGCCGCCCACCAGCAGTTGACCATCCACTGCCGTACAGGGATTTCATTGTTAGTTTCCTCACAGTAAACCACATTTGTTAGGGACTGTCTTCATTATATTATACACACAAAGGCACTCTCCCATACAGTGAAAACTCTATTTATCGGATTGTATGGAGATGGAAGTCTGTTAGGTCCAAACACTGAGCCAGACTCACTAAGACTAGTTATCCAGATATTAAAATTAACAAATACACACAGAGAGAGAGAGAGAGAGAGAGCCACTTTTGCAGCAATAACAGGGGTCTTAAATAACGCCCATCTTTCCTTGCACCATTTCCAGTGTTCACCAACACAAGGCTTCGACACTAAGCAGGGATCAGAAATATATACCAGACACTGAGAGAAAGATAGAGACATAGAGAGAAGGTATATCTTACACAAAAGAAAAGAATGGTACAAAAAACACATAAAACCAAAACCCCAGACGTGTACCTCCAGCCTACGTTCTCATCACTCCACGAAACCAAAAACTCTGTCACATCAAGTCATAACGCGAGCGGCGAACACCACCATTAAACCTTGTAATTACACATAATCTAAGGAGAGGAAAAGACCATCGTAAATTAAAGTTTATGAAGAATTTCCGTCGAAGGAGAGAGAGAGAGAGAGAGAGAGAGAGAGAGAGATTAGTTTACTACTTAGAATAGCAAGATTCCTTCCTGCACAATAATTACACTCGCTGACTTCTCAACCTTGTGAGAGTCTTAGACACTAAGCTTTATGCAAGTTAGTGTTTACACGTGTTTAGAGCCTTTGAACACCTTCATACATAATGGTCCAGGTTCATACATACTAATTTGTTATTCTGTTTCTTGATTACTTAAATTTCTATACTCGCTGGTAGGGAGAAAGATTCCATGAAGAGTCACATGTGTAGTCCTAAAGTTTCACATGTGCTGTCCTGAGCATTACAGATAATACTTATTGAATTATAATTCTGAGTTATAAATTTGAGGTATAATCCTGAGAGTTATAGATAATGCTTTCTTTTCTCTTTCTATTTCTCTTTCTTCTTCGTTTTCTTTCTCTATTTCTCTTATCACTTCTCTTACTCCTTTTCTCTTTCTTCTCTTTCTTTCTTCTTTCTTTCTTCTTTCTTTCTTATCGTTTTCTTTTTCTCTCTCTCTCTCTTTCTTCTTCTCTTTCTTTCTCTTTCTTATTCTCTTTCTTTTTCACACTTCCTTTCCGATCATTTTCTCTTCCATTATTTCAACTTTCCAACGTATGTAACCATTTTAATTTTTCTGTTAGAAGTTAAGTTTCGAGTTTTTTTCCTACACTTAAACAAGAAGTTAGGAAAAGAACAACATGCTCTATTGACTCACCAAACCATGAATTATAAAGCGAACAAAAAAATAATGGCTAATACATAACAGGAAATTCCTCAGTCGGAGAGAAAGTTGTGTAAAGGAGATAGATTATATTTGGAAGGTGAGGGAAATATTGTTTTAATTTTGTTTGAGATAAATAAGACTGAGGAATATTATGTAGGATGAATGATGAAAATGTCACGAGAGAGGTGATGAAGAATGGGAGGGAATTTAAACCAGAAATATAGGAATTCATAAATATTTTTATTTTTACAAAGAAAAATGCAGATCAATGTCAAAAGAAACTTGTAAGGTCTCTGTATAGGTCAGTTCACTCATCTATAGCACCTTAGGTATTAACAAAAGAAGTAATTGTTGCATTGATAACTCGATCATTTAGTGATGGTAGGAAGTAAATATTTTGTCACTGAAGTGAGTTATCCGGTGAAGGAGGAAAATGTTTATTCTGTAGTAAAAGAAATTGGATACACTTCCCAGGGGCGCAAAATACCGCCACACGATTCAATAAACCAATAGTAAATATCATTTAACAGATAGTAAAATAAGTTTTCACTGTTCAATATTTCTTATTCTCTCTTTAAGAAGTTAATAGTTTGGGATGTTTACTGGACTATACAGTATCAACACATCAGCTTCATATACGTAGCATATTGTTAAGACAAAGATAGCAAAGCTTCTTAACCCGAAAGTAAATAGGTGGCCAGAACTGTATCAGGTTTATGTACTGCTGCAGTGTGACCAAAATTTTAGGGATCGCTCAAGTTTACCTTCAGGACGTCGTCTTAACATAATGTTTAGTTGTTGATAAATGGTTTAAGTTATTCATGGAGAGAGCAGCAACTTGCCGTACGTAAACATCTTTTGTTACTTGGAGTCTCGTGTGTCGACAAAATTCTGGCGCTTTACGGTTTCCTTCCAGGTGTTCTGTGCATTAGGCAAATTTGCTTTGCTACCGTGTGAGAAGCTTTAGAACGTCCTGTTGTAGTGGTAATGTGAGGCTCTTCCTGGTTACGTTGTTATTCATATACCAAATAATTTCATGTTCTTGAGTTTACAATATTGACATGAGAACATTAAACTGTTGTACAAAACAGGAGATTTCTGAAAGATTATTCAGTATTTCATTCGGAGGGAGTTGAATATTTTGGTTTAGGAGTACACCGAACACGTCCTGTATATACTGTATACATACACACGAGACTAAATGAGACAGTACACCTTTATTACCTTTCTGTCTAGATATTTGTAAATATGTTTCATTTTAATAATAATTCTTTTAGTACACCCAGTGAGCTGTGTCATATTTACGGTGGTGTTGCTGTGCTTGCAATAACTCCATGGTGTTGTGTATTACTCCTCCTGGTGTTCGCTGTAGTGTAGCTTAACACTATAATAATACCGTCCGTGGTAGGATTGCGTTCCGTGTACCACAAGAGGCAGCAGCAACAAAGCAATTGTCGACCGAGAAGTTACAAAAGGTTCCTTACAAAACAGTTTTCCTGTGGCCACTTTTGTCGCCGCCTCTCAGAGCTTCCTCCTGCAGGTCCGTGGGTAACCTCATCCACCGCTTCCCTTCACACGGGTGACTCATCCATTCCCTCCCTAGCTACAAAAGCCACGAGTTAAAGTATGTCATTCATTCCCTCCCATGCCACGCCTAACATTATCCACTATATCCAGGGATACGAGTGAATTTATCCATGACCTCCCAAGTTAATGCTTCTAACGACTGCCTACTCACCATAATCCCCCCTCTTCTTATTATTCCACCCCCTACTCTCCCAAGCTCTCCCTCCTCTCCCAGGCTCTATGCACTCTCCCAGCCTTTCTTTACCCTCTCAGCTTCTCCCTATTCTCCCAATCTCTCTCTGTTCTCCCTATCTCTCCCTTCAGCTTCTCTTGTCACCTTAAACACGTAAGCAGAAAATTATGGCACCGTTATTCCTCCTAAACTTATTATACCCAGAAATTCCTTATAATTCCAGAGTCTTATTTTTAATGTTATTTTTTCTGGTGTTGATGAATTAGGAAAAAATTAATAAAGGGGTTGGTTCTTTTTTCTTAGGCTTTCATGAGGCTGCCTTCGTGGATATTGTCTTCTATGTTGTAATAAAAGTAAATGGTAATGAGAGAGAGAGAGAGAGAGAGAGAGAGAGAGAGAGAGAGTAAATAGTAATTCCACATCACTCAACAGATTCAATCATATAAAACAACAACAGTGTGTAAATATATATGTTTATATATCTATATACAAACAAGCGACTTAACTGCATAAACACAGGGAGCTAAAAAATGACTGTGTGTAAATGTTTATATACAAACAAGTAACTTACTGTGTAAATGTGGCTGGTGAGTTAATGTAAACACGTACAGTACATCTAGGAGGGGGATAATAACCAATGGTCTAACCAAACCTAATCTAACCAATGGTCTAGCCTAATCCAATCTAATCTAGTCTAACCAATGGTTTAGCCTAGCCTAACCTAACCTAATCTAATCTAACCTAATCTAACCTAATCTAACCAATGGTCTAACCTAACATAGCTCTTCTTCCTTTGTTTATTTCTATGTGGTGAGTTGCCAGTTAGAAATAGTGGTTCATTTAAGAGCAGTTAGACCCCTGGCGGTGATGAAGGCAGTTAACGACAACGGCACGAATTGGCTTGGACTCTGACACGTATAACTACTGGTCCCTTAACAGCCTATAGTCCTTAACTACCACTAGCCTCATTAGATGACTCCCATTCCTCTAGTTCTTCTCGGTGGTGGGGATGATTGATGCCTTTAACTTGGTTGATGTGGTCAGAATGGTTGACAGTGGGTAGTGTTGTGGTTTGGTGGATAGCTGTCAGCCTTGTTGTGGTAAATGAATAGCCGATAATCAAACAGTGTTGTGATTGGTACACTGTTTTATCCTAATTCATGCTTGTTAATTCTACTTGTGATTTGTGAATAGTTATTGATCCAGGTTGTAATGTTGTTGATGGAGACCTGTTGGGTAATCGACTGATGTGACTGATAAAGAATAATTCGACACCTGTATTATTGATGGACAGATGTCGAGCAAACATTAATCAACACCTATAATGTTTGTTTACAGATGTCAAACAGAATCTCGGGTATATCAGTCAACTACTAAAATCCGTTCGCCTCTCCTCCTTCAGTCACAAACCTAGAGATTCAGACTCGTGAATCCGAAACAATAGACTTTTTCATTATTCTGTCCATAAATGCTTCGGATTCATGAGTCTGAATCTCACGGGGTTCGTGGTTCAGAGTGAGAGATGAACAGACTCTAGTGATATACTGTACATAATCTACCTTGGGCAGCTTATAGCATCTTAATCACTGTTGTTAAGGTAAAGAGGAAGAGAGTATAATGGTGTGATAAAGAAGGGGGAGAGAGAGAGATAATAGGAGGAGAGAATAGGTTAGACGAAGGGAATGAGAGGAAGGGATAAATGAAGAGAGATGGAGAGATAATGACAGAGTATGTATAGAAGGGAACAAAAGCTGAGGAAACAATACAAAAGTAAATAGAGTGAAAGAGGAGGAACATATAAAGCGAGAGAAGAAATAATGAAGAGGAATAGAAAAATATCAAATAACAAAGGTGGTGGAAATCAACGTAATAAATTAGAAGAGAAAAAAGAGAAGAGGGGGAGAGAAAAGAAAATAAGAGAGACAAAGAAAGACTAAAAATATAAAGAAAGGAGAAATAGGAGTAAAGAGGGAGAAAGGAAAAGATAATAATTAAGATTGAGAATGAAAGAGGAAGAGGTAGGGAAGCGATAAAGGAGTTAGAATCACAGATGAAAGGGAAAGAGAGAGAGAGAGAGAGAGAGTCAATACGGAGCGAGAGGCTGAACGACAGGCGGGCTGGCAGACAGAGAGACAGATTCAGTTCACCATTAAAATTCCTTTCCTAACCTAACCTAACCATATTACCCATTAAAGTTCCTTAAATAGTCATGACATTATTTCTTTAGTTCATCTCTATATTATTTACCTTTATGATTTTATGTTATTAAATAATTCATCCTATGCTTTAGTCTATTGTAATAACCTACCTTTAATAATATAGGTAATATAAGCAATACCGGACATAGTATTTAATATTATAAACAGCTTATAATAAGTCTCCTATAGCTATGATTGTCACTATAATCCTGTACTGACTAAGGCCACATGCCGATTATAGAATATATCCTATGTATAACAGTCATAATAAGCCATGTATAGGAATTATAGTAGCTGTTATGTTTCAGCTGGTATGTTAGAGTTATAGCATTCATAGTACCTGATATACGCCAGCTATAATCAGTATTTACTATAATTCGGCTGCAATAACTAAAGAATCTGTTATAATCCAGTAATACTATTAAAAACGCTATAATCCAGCGACAACACATACAATATCTACTATAACACAGCTACACTACTACAACGGCCTCTATAATCCAACTACAGCTATCCCACCAGCTATACTATAACACAGCTACAGCCATGAAATTTATACCAGCTATAACATCCCCCGAGACCAGCTGAGCTAATCCTTGAAGGTGATAAAAGCAACTATCCCAGCTGGCAATGTCACCTGTACCACCCACACACGCACCTTACCCCACACGCACCTTACCCCACACGCACCTTACCCCACTTACACCCACACCCACCGCCCCCCACGCACCTACCCCACATACCCCCCACCCCCACACCCTACCCCCACACGCACCTTACCCCACACGCACCTTACCCCTTGCACACACGCACGCACGCCGCATTTTGTTTTACGGTACGTTTTCATAGACATCAGTGAAGGCGATTTTCACACAAGAGTACATGTAGGTCACCACCCTTATCGACTCGACAAGTAAAGCATTATCTTCCACCACCAGTTCGCCCATCCATCACTAGAGTTTACAGATACGCTCGCGTGATTATGACCAAGTGACCAGATGTACTTAAATGAGAGGAGGAGGAGGAGGAGGAGGAGGAGGGGGAGGATGTAGGTGAGGAGAAGGAGGAGGAGAGTGAGGAGGAGGGAAGAATAGGAGGAGGAGGATGTGGAAGGGGAGGTGGATGAGGAAGATGAGGAAGGGGAGGAGGATGAGGAACTGGAGGAAGATGAGGAAGGGGAGATGGACGAGGAAGGGAAGGAAGGTGAAGGGAAGAGGAGGAAGAAATGGAGGGTAAGAAGGCGAGCGGCTTAAAGAGAGGAGGATGATATCGTCCCTTTCATAACTATATATATTTAACATAAAGGTTTATTACACGTTTTCTTTGCGTGTGTTTGTTTATTTTTAGTTTGGTTGTGTTTGTGTTTTAATTATATTTTTTAAGGTGTCATGTTTTCGGGAAGAGATGAAAGTTTTATATTTTTAGTTGTTTATAAGTTATCATGCGTTCTTTTTTTTTTAAGATCTGTTTTTCTCGTTTGTTGTTGCTGCTTTATGTATATGTTGGGCTCATATACGTGTTTGTGTGTGTTTGTTGTACTGATAATATTTTATAGTATACTAACACACACACACACACACCACATCTCACCCCACAACCACACACAAATCTCCCAGCTATATATCACACGAAGTATATAACCACAGTTCAGCAACGTCGTACCCAGGCCGTCTTAACTCTTAGCCCGAGGAAGTTCCGTAAATAAACCATGTCTCTGTCTGTCTGTCTGTCTGTCTGTCTGTCTGTCTGTCTGCCTGTCTGTCTGTCTGTCTGTCTGTCTGGTTTCCTCGCCTGTCTGTCTGTCTGTCTGTCTGTCTGTCTGCCTGTCTGCCTCAAGAAACAAGTACTGTGTGATTCATGTATAGACGACACTGGCCTATGAAACAGTTACCCCTGCGACCAATTCCCTGCACAACAGCTTAACATTTATCAAAGGTTAGAAATAATGAGGTTCTTTGTATCAAGTCTTGGGCGTAAAGCGTTAAATAAATCTATGACTTTCCAATGCAATATTTCACCAATTTTGAAAAATCATACGGAAAGGCGAGGCTAAATTATCTACATGATTTGCGGTACAAGTTTAATGGATGAGGTGATGGGGTGGGGAGGCGGGAGGTGAGACGGGAGGAGGTGGAGGCGGGAGGTGAGGAGGGAAGGAGGAGGGAAGGAGGCGGGAGGTAAGGCGGGAGAGATGAGGCGGGAGTGTGAGGAGGGAAGGAGGAGGAAGGGAGGCGGAGGTAAGGCGATGGCGGGAGGTGAGGAGGAAGGTGAGGAGGGAAGGGAGGAGGAAGGGAGGCGGGAGGTGAGACGCGAGTGTAAGGCGGGAGATGAGGCGGGAGGTGAGGAGGGAAGGGAGAGGGAAGGAGGCGGGGAGGCAAGGTGTGGTGATGAGGCGGGAGGTGAGGAGGAAGGGGGCGGAGCAGTGAGGAGGTGGAGGAGGAGAAGACTGTAGCTGTGTGAAGGATATAGAGGAGGATTATTATTATTATTATCGTTATTATTGTTATTATTATTATTACCGTTATTATCGTTATTATTATTAGTTATTTTTGTTATTATCGTTATTACTGTTATTATTGTTATTACCGTTATTATCGTTATTATCGTTATTATTGGTATTACCGTTATTGTTGTTATCGTTATTATTGTTATCGTTATTACCGTTATTATTGGTATTCCCGTTATTATCGTTGTTGTAGTTAATATAGTTATTATCGGTTTTATCGTTACCGTCCTTATTATCATTATATTACTTCATCTACAGATATCGTTATCTAATAATAAATATCCCAAATCGTCAGAGTTTTAAACATCTTTCCTATCTCGTCTCATCATTGACCTTTCCTCTCGCCTTTATAATGTAAAATTTAACGTAATAATGATTGGAACTCCGTCATCATTTTTTAGTACTAAATTAATTCCAGCTACACTAAGGCCAGTGTGTGTGTGTGTGTGTGTGTGCTCCTTAAGACACGTAATGTTCTTTCATATTCTCATTATTCTGGTTTATAACAGAGGCTTGAGTGAACAAGAGAAAATTGCTCCCAAATTAGAATATTACATAAAAACATTGGCATTATGTCTTGTTCCTGGTGTGTGTGTGTGTGAGTGAGTGTATGTTTGTGTAAAAATAGTGTCTCATTTCTCCTGTCTCTTAGCTAGCCAGTATTTCTCTCCTCTGTCTCATTTTCCTATCTCCCAGTCAATCCGCATCTCTCCTTCATCTCAACAACATCCTCCTCACCGCTACCAGACACCAAAACACATTTTTCACAAACTCTCAACAGCATAAGAGACAAAGCTTTATATCCATCAGAGTTAAGTTTTTTTTTTCCCACAGCCAATAATATTCTCAACTCTTCAGGAAGTTCGCTGGTATAACTTTCACCTTATAAATAATATTTTGCATCAGTTCAATGTCTTAATGTTACTAAAAAACTTGTTTATGAATTTAACTTTGATTTAACACCAGTCTTTGGAACTTACTTTGGAATATATTAAATTAATTATATATTTCTACTCGCCATCCAAGTAGATAATGCACACACATACACACACACACAATCAAACAGTCATGGCAACGTGAGGGAGACAGCGGGGGATGGAGGAGGGTGCAAGGTGAAAGGAGATGAGAGGATGATAGTCTCCGTCACCACCAGTCTGGAGAAGTGATAATCATCCCAATTTATTGTTGATCAGTGGGGGATCATCCTGTAAGCCGCACACAAGAAGCTGATCAAGACTATTGATCAAACAGAGCGGCGGATTATGGACTGATGATCATGCCTTTGTTGGCCGTGCAGAGCCTTGATCAATGTGACGATAGGGTTTCATTGGAGAGAGAGAGAGAGAGAGAGAGAGAGAGAGAGAGAGAGAGAGAGAGAGAGAGAGAGAGAGAGAGAGAGAGAGAGAGAGAGAGAGCTAATAATTTGTTTCGTAAAAGAACCATGAAATTACTATCTGGTACTACAAGACATTAAAAAAAAATAGCATACTCATGTATACTCAATCAACATCACTAAACCCTTGCAAAATTTCGACCATCACAACCACCTCATTTAGACTAATCTCCTCAAATTCCCCAAAGCTAAAATGAAGAAACTATTCAAATTAAATATTAAATTCATGCATAGAAAATTATATTGAATGAGGAGAGAAAAGACAATTGGAAGACAAAGGCAAAGACGAGAATTTCTTCGACAGGTGAAGGAAGTGAGTAATGGATCTCTTAATCCAACTGAGGCGGGAACTGATGGCTGAAAGAATGTGATTATGGAGAGATAGAAGGATGTAATTATGGAGGGAGGAAAGACTGATACCATGGAGGGAAGGAGGGGGTGAGAGAGAGGGAGGGAAGGAAGGAGGGGGTGAGAGAGGGAGGGAAGGAAGGAGGGGGTGTAGGAGAGAAGAGAGGGAATGGTTGAGAGAGGGAGGGAAGGAAGGAGGGGGTGTAGGAGAGAAGAGAGGGAATGGTTATGTGGGAGGGAAGATTGTCGCTATATAGAGGGAAGGAAGGAGAGCTTAAGTAGGAGGGAACATTGTTAGTTATTATAGGGATGGAGGTAATATACAGAGAAGTACATATGAACACAAGATACCATGAAGATACTGTAAGTTAAAATCCATACTCTCTTTCTCACACACACACACACACACACACCGGTACGAGTACTTGACAGGAAGCAAGGAGCAGCCACTGTCAAGACTACGTAACCCTGACATAATGTTCGCTTGCGTTATATTCCTGGCTTAATATTCTCTAGTGTACACCTTTCATGCATAAGTTACGACACATGCTAAATTGTCCTTTGTATTCCCATTGGTATCACTAGCAAGTCTACGGACTTGGCGCACCCACATTCAACAACAATTGACATAATTCTAACGTTCGGTGCACGCTGTTGTAGTTGTGTGAATATACGTAAGATATGACTTGGTTCAGGAGAGCATCAAAGAGTGTCTGATTAACCTATAACGTGAAGCTTAACGTGAAGCTGAACATTAGTCCTGAAACAATAAACTGAGCACGTGAGAAGTATTGATGTTTTTCCGAGGGACAAAACTGAGATACGTAGAGATGAGATATAGAAAGACTGAGAGACCTGGAGATGAAGTGAGCTAATAGTTTATTGAGAGACAGAGGCACTGACTGAGAGACCTAGAGATGAGATATAGAAAGACTGAGAGACCTAGAGATGAAGTGAGCTAATAGTTTATTGAGAGACAGAGGCAATGACTGAGAGACCTAGAGATGAGATATAGAAAGACTGAGAGACCTAGAGATGAAGTGAGCTAATAGTTTATTGAGAGACAGAGGCTATGACTGAGAGACCTAGAGATGAGATATAGAAAGACTGAGAGACCTGGAGATGAAGTGAGCTAATAGTTTATTGAGAGACAGAGGCAATGACTGAGAGACCTAGAGATGAGATATAGAAAGACTGAGAGACCTGGAGATGAAGTGAGCTAATAGTTTATTGAGAGACAGAGGCAATGACTGAGAGACTCACGCCCGTTTTATTAAACAACATCTTCCCTTGAAGAGGATCGTCGGGTTTCAACCCGAGTTTTAAACTAAATGAGTCCTGAGGGACACCACAGTACAGTACTTAACGGGGCGGTGTGGCGGTAAAATTAACTAATTCCAATATTACAAATTAATTTTATTGGAATTAGTTAAATTTACCGCCACACCAGCTTGTTAAGCACTGTACTGCGGTGTCCCTCAGGACTTATTTAGTTTAAAACTCGGGTTGAAACACGACGCTCTTCAAGAGAAGATGATGTTTAATAATACGGGCGCTAGAGATGAAGTGAGTTAATAGTTTATTGAGAGATAGAGGCAATGACAGAGAGACGTAAGGATGAGAGACAGAGACAGAAAGACAGAGAGCAATAGCAATGAGAGAGAACAAAAATGAACATGAAATGATGGAAAAATTATACACAGAAAGTTTGTAATTGAGTGGAAATATCACAAGAGACACGAGTATTGGTGAATTAAAAAAGACAAGTATACACGTGGACAGACCAGGTGGAATAAGCTTAGCGTGATATAGGTTTAGAGAGAAATTGACACAACACGGAAGAAAAAGATCAGACTCCTCATCCTCCTCCTGACGAAGCTTTGATCTTCGTCTGTGAATTTGACCTTGTGAAATATGATGTAAAGACACCTGATGGCCTGAGAGATAAAACACAGGCAGTAATGAGGCTCTTCATTCCCGGATGTTGTCCTAATCACTATAAAAAAGTTTAATCAATGCGTGCGTGCGCATGTGTGCGCGCGCGTGTGTGTGTTTGCGTGTATTTTGTCAACGTAGAAAATGTAGAAATTTACCTCTGGGTGCAGACATTTTTGGTACATAGAGATAATTACAAAATAGAAACAACTTCCATGTATTTTTTATATTAAATTCTGATTGGCAATAGACGATCATGTCTATAATAATTAACATAAAAAGAATAGTCCCCATATAATCAAACCTAACCTAGCCCAACCTAATAACCTCATTAACCTAACCTAGCCCAACCTAATAACCTCACTAACCTAACCTAGCCCAACCTAATAACCTCACTAACCTAACCTAGCCCAACCTAATAACCTCACTAACCTAACCTAGCCCAACCTAATAACCTCACTAACCTAACCTAGCCCAACCTAATAACCTCACTAACCTAACCTAGCCCAACCTAATAACCTCACTAACCTAACCTAGCCCAACCTAATAACCTCACTAACCTAACCTAGCCCAACCTAATAACCTCACTAACCTAACCTTGCCCACCACGAACCTTCACACCACTACAACAAACCATAACTGACCACAGAGACGTTAACTCTTACAGGGGAATCGATACCCATTTGTCCCAAAAGGATCAGAAACTCATGATCCCGAAGACCAACAAAGGACCTGAGCTTTCTGAACAAGTTGTAATCCAGGCAAATCAGAAATAGCAGTGAGCCAAGAGTAGAGGACTTTTATTTCCTGCCTATTAGTATTGTGGCTGAGCGGGTAAAGACCAACTGCAATCATTATCCAGACCATACTCGTCCTGCCTGTGAGAAGGTGGAGGAGCTTACGCAGTCATTGGTGTTTATATACATATGCTGTATATCTGTATGTGAAGGTAATAACACCACACAAACTGACATTGGAGTGGATGTGACGTGTGTGTTGCATGTGGGTGTGTGAGCATGTGGATGGGTGTGTAGGTGTATTCGTCCGAGTGTTGCGTGCGTGCTTATGCTGCTTGCGTCCGTGCTGTATGTGTGTGTATGTTGTACGTGTGTTGGTGTTTAACATCTTTCAACTGTTTGAGGAATATGATTAATGACTCATCCTTGCCGACTAAGACAAGACGCATAGAAAGATGAAATTTATGTTAGACTAACAGTCATAATAACATGGAAGGGAACATGATCTGACTGAAGATTATTATTATAGAGAAATGAAGATAAAGAGATAAAGAAAGGGGATAGAGTCATAATAAAGAAGTGAATGGACCATAATAACGGAGGAGGGAAGACTATCATTAGAAAGTGTAAGTGGGAAGTGATGAGAATAATTAGGGAATTCTATCGTGAAATATAAGACGTTCATTATACTGAGATTTAGTAATGCTCATGTCATTTATTTCCTTGAGGACAAAGGAGACAAAATTAAACATTTATTCCTTGGCACCTTTGTCAGGGCCACTTCATTCTTCACCACCACAACACTTCATTCTTCACCACCACAACACTTCATTCTTCACCATCACAACACTTCATTCTTCACCACCACAACACTTCATTCTTCACCATCACAACACTTCATTCTTCACCACCACAACACTTCATTCTTCACCACCACAACACTTCATTCTTCACCATCACAACACTTCATTCTTCACCACCACAACACTTCATCCTACACCAACACGTCATTCTACACCAACACGTCATTCTACACCAACACGTCATTCTACACCAACACGTCATCATGCACCAACACGTCATCCTGCCGTCATCCTGCACCAACACGTCATCCTGCACCAACACGTCATCCACCAACACGTCATTCTACACCAACACGTCATCCTGCACCAATACGTCATCCTGCCCCAACACGTCATCCTGCACGTCATCCTGCACCAACACGTCATCCTGCACCAACACGTCATTCAACGCTCAACAAAGTAATCATTCGTCAACATCAATTAACAAATAAAGGAAAAATTATGGGAAGAAATCTATTTGGCTGGGAACATCAATGTGATTTAGTAAACGCTTAAAAGTCTCATAAATCTGAATTGTTACAACAGATTCCCAACCAAAAAATCCTCCGGAATGAAATCAGATTGTTAGGCCATGTCCAGTCATCTCCACCGATTTTTATTAGAGAGAGTGAAGCAAGTATTAGAGCTTTAATGAGGAAATGAGGCAAGTTTAATGAGGAAATGAAACGAGTTTAATGAGGAAATTAGGCAAGTTTAATGAGGAAATGAGGCAAGTTTAATGAGGAAATGAGGCAAGTTTAATGAGGAAATGAGACAAGTTTAATGAGGAAATGAGACAAGTTTAATGAGGAAATGAGACAAGTTTAATGAGGAAATGAGACAAGTTTAATGAGGAAATGAGGCAAGTTTAATGAGGAAATGAGGCAAGTTTAATGAGGAAATAAGGCGAGTTTAATGAGGAAATGAGACGAGTTTAATGAGGAAATGAGGCAAGTTTAATGAGGAAATGAGAAGTTTAATGAGGAAATGAGGCAAGTTTAATGAGGAAATGAGAAGTTTAATGAGGAAATGCGGAGAATGTTTGTTAGTAATAATACAACTAGGTCAAGGATGTGTCTAATGTTTACATGGCTGGAGTGGTGAGAGAGAGAAAGGAAGAGAGGGATGGAGTTACAATTAAACCTCTATTTAACGGACTATTTGGAGAAGAAAGTCCGTTATATCGAGGTTCTCTTTGTCTGTCTGTCTGTCTGTCTGTCTGTCTGTCTGTCTGTCTGTCTGTCTGTCTGTCTGTCCTCTTCTCCTCTCTCTCTTGTCTGCCTGTGCGTCTCTCTCTCCTCTCCACATAACACTAGGGTCACATAAGCCTCACAGTCAACACATATAATAGTCATGTTACTCCAATATTTACCAGGAATCAGCGACACATCTAACTTTTGACGTAGTGTAATGTATGTTAACTTGCCAAGGATTATCTCTATTGTATTGTTTAGGTTTTGCTGTGGCTGATAATCTCCACTATACATCGCTCAGTCATACAGTGAAACCTCTATTTAACGGACTATATGGAGAAGAGTATCCGTTATATCGAGGGACAGTTAGATATGAAAACCCCGTCTAACGGTTTATGTATAGAGGAGTCCATTATACAGAGGTCTCACTATGTCATGTTGTGCATCTTATGGCCTAGATTATCATTTATATCTATATTAGCATCAGTCCGCTCTGTTGATGTTGTGTTTTTTTTTTAGGATGAGTTATTGGGTTACCATCAGCAAAGAGCCGTATATCAGCCCGCACCGCAACGCTAAACAGATAAGAAAACACACGGAGAAATTTTACCATGATAATAATATACATTGATGTGATCCTCTAAAATAGTAGTTTGTCTTTTGTTTCTGTTTTATAGAGAATCAAGACCTTTATTTATCTTGTGAGAGTTTGAGGTAAATCCAGGTGATTCTACGCGGATTTGGCTCGTGAACGGAGGTTAACGTAAACAGACATGTCAATACAGTAGCGAAACTCATGAATGGAGAGGATCAAGGGCTCTCTACACCAAAATCCGGGAGTTAACTGCTTGGATGGTCTACCTGACACTAGTATATTCACCATCAGTAAAAGATGAAGAAATAACAGCAAGAGTTTATTTATTGATTGTATCTCCAGGCGACCTTTTATCTGTTTCATCTGCTTCGCTTGCCCCGCATAAATTCGTGGCATTGAGCTATTGGTTAAACTTTCCTCCGGTCGAAGCAGTGACGGGTGCTCTCTATACAAACAAAACTCTGAAATCCTCAAGTGAATGTCTTTCCCTTTATGCTCTGGGAGTCGACATATTTCTCAGCGTTCAAGGAAATTAACGAGTTTTAACCTACACATATTTTTCTCTCTATCTCTTTTGGTCTCTGTTACTCTTGTCCTTCAACCCTTTTCACCATCCTTTCCCTTCCATAACTTCTCTGTTTTCATAAAATGTAGGACAGAACTGAATTCCATCTCCCTTTCCGTCAATCTTTATTCTTTCTTTTTAGCTCTTTCTCCTCGCCTCTGTTATATTTCCTCTCCAATTCTCTCTTACTATTTCTCTTCTTGTATGTTTTCGTTAGTGTCCTCCATGTTATTTCACCTTCGTCTGGGAGTCTCCACACCTCGCCCCCACAACCCGGCGGCACACATCCGGCTGCCAGCCTTCCTCCCAGGGTGACGTCTCCACTCTGCTAAAATATCAACAAGAATTTTGGAAACTGTAACTTTGTCGAGTAAACTCCCAAGAAAGTGTAAGTTAATTTTTTCCACGCAACTTGTGGGATGCATCCTTCTTGAGAGTGTCGTAGTAACACTTCATAACACTTCTGCTCCTCATACGAACATTAGATTTTTTTTTTTTTGTCCGAACCCAGAAAACAATTATAATGAGAGCTTTATAATGCCTTGTGTTTTAGTCCTGTGAAACATCGTCTTATTTTTAGTTATAAATTTACCAGAAGAAAATTAGCGTTTTTTTGTGGTTTTGTGGTTTTTATTAATGGTTTATGATTAACGCCTGATATTTTTACATGAAAATTCCCCATAAAGACAATGCCTCGCGTTTTCTTCAAGGCTCCCAAGGCGAAGCAACTTCCCACATTTTCAAAATCTGTTTCCAATTAGCAGTTCATTTACATTTTTTTACTGAAACATTTTTTGGGGGATTTTCTTTTTCAATTAACTAACTAACGTTGGGAATTCTCGAAAGGAAATATTTCGTTCATGTTTTCTTCACCAGACTAAGACACAAGACTGACTTTCTGTATACTGACGTTCATGTGGACACGAAATGTTAGGTTACTGGACTTACTGTGTATGTTTGAGGGACATAACTGAAGTATTCAACACAAGTAATATATTTCATAAACGCAACAATACATAAAGGACGTAATGTTTGTATACTTTCCCATTATGCCTCCAGGCGTCGCACGACCCCATGCGAAAGAGGCGGCGTGAAGATTTTCATACGTTCGTGGATATTTTTTTTTAATTAATATTTGTCAGTTTTTGCAAGAATTTTGGAATTTTGTAAATTTACAGTGCGGATGGAAATAAGAATCAGTCTTTCGAAGTAACACAGAATCCAGTTAGGTTTGGTTACATTACGTTAGATTAGGTTAGGTTTAAATTTGGCGAGGGAATTCTACAACTATGTGAACACCAACTATATTGATAAAAAAGTAGTGCAGTGAACATCAGGTAGAGGGGGAAGGTGAAGAGGAAAATGTTGACCCCATGTGTGGAGGTAGACACAAAGCTGCACTTGTCTGTGGGAGTTGAGTGGGAGAAAATGGTGGAGGGGAGGGGAGGAGAGGTGTATTTATAGAGAGACGGACGGACGGACAGAAACAGACATGGAGGTAATATAGATAGAGAAATGGACAGACAAAGATAGAAAGAAAGTCAGACAAAACGAGACATGAAGATAACAGAGAGAGAGAAAGATGAACATACAAACAGATAGACACTATAGAAAGGTAGATAGACAGACAAATAGACAGAGAGAGAGAGAGACAGAGAGAAAAACATACAAAATGAGACAGAGAAAGACAGACGAAAAGAGAGAGACATAGAGATAAGTAGAGATGAATTTTAACATAATCGTGGTCCCAAGGCAGCAGTTTTGCCAGATGAGAAAGTATGTTAATACTTTTCATAACTAAGTGGTCTTTCGTGTGGCTGGAAATGTTGCAAGTGGAGCCCTACCAGACGACTCCCTCGACACATCTTGACTACTGCTATACTACTTCTCGCTCTCTCAAATATATATTCGTGTGTGTGCGTTCGTGCGTGCGTGCGTGTGCCCTCTTTAAGTAAACTGTGATAAAATCCACATAATAATTTCACTTTTTTATTAATATCTCAGTTTCTTCCTTCATGAAACAAGAAATCCATATATATTTTTTTATTGATCATTGACTATAATTACTCCTTACGCAACCAACTTCACTGAGTACATAGATTAATTTAGCCTAATTGCTGTATTTTACTTTCACTGCTTCGTAGGTAATTGGTTTCAGAAAGGATAATCAGTTTTAATCTATATACAACAGGCTTTAGAATTATTGTTCACTACAACCTGCTCTTGTAAACACACCTCTCCTCTCACCACTTAGGGAGGGCGCTATTCAGTTGCAAATGATGCTCCCAGACCCACCACCATCCAGCTCGTCTTTATGTCTGTGTTAGTTTAGCCCTTCCCGCCTCTCCCTTCACCTAACTGTTGAATTTCATTAAGGACAGATGGCATTCTTTGAGGTGTCTTAAGTGAACCCTTAACGAAAGTGTTGATAACCTAACCTAACCTAACCTTAAAAGTAAATGTCTTTGCTGTAGAAAATTCTGAATTCCACCCCAAAATCTCTCCTTTCAATAAACTTTCTCGTGTCAGTGTAGCATCTTGCGTTACCTTCCGTACTGAAGTAATACGCTAATGGAATATACGTCAGAAGATGTTGTCTCAGCCCTTTGATACTATTCTATAACATAATCAATTGTCTTTGTTGCAATAAGATGGGGATTATTTTATAGACTCGTATAAATATATTTGTTTACATCTTCATCACTGCTTCAAGAGATTAAAGTCCTCCTATTCGACTTCTTACACAAGTTTTACAATCTCTTAGTCCGTGTTAGAGAGAAGGTCCAGACAGACACTTGCAACAGGACTGACTCTCCATTCCTTTCCTTCTATCCTCTCATTTATCCTGACCGAGGACCATCCAGATCAAGGGAAGGTCTCATGTATTTTTCAGACTTTTCTCGATCTTGACTGAGAGGAGAGACGAGCTGGAGTCGTATTAATCAACAAGAATTCTGATTTTTTTTAACGACCGGAAGTTTTGCAATTTTTTTTAAGACTTCGCATAACACGACTATCTGATATAATTAAAATATATCTTGAACATTAATGAAGTCTCTCATGTCTTTAAAACCTGTTATCATTAATTCATAAACTTCTAAGCCTCAAGAGCTCCGTGAGTGTCTGGATGAAGCAAATTCTTTAATTTATTCTGTGGAGATTAATATTATAAATGAATACAACAATTTAAGAATACCTGGAGTGCAGATATTTAAAAACACAGAACTAGAAAATAAATAAACTGAATCCTCTGGAACACTCCGAGACCTGGTAAGGATCTTAAATTTATCGCAAGTGGGAGGTTCAAGAGGATGGTGAGTGTGTGTGGGTCAGCGCATACCAACAGAGAATAACAGCGCCATGTTGAGTGTGTGTGTGGGTCAGTGCATACCAACAGAGGGTAAACAGCGCTATGTTAAGTGTGTGTGGGTCAGTGCATCCCAACAGAGAATAACAGCGCCATGTTGAGCGTGTGTGTGGGTCAGTGCATACCAACAGAGAATAAACAGCGCCATGTTGAGTGCGTCTCACAGTCTTAAGTGTATCATGAATATGCTGATTGGTTTACGAGTCAACCTTTGTGTAAAGTGTGTGGGCCATCTACATTCATATGTGGAAATCTGTTAATGTTCATGTGCGCAGCCTTTGTTAACTGTTCCTCTGTGTGTACATTCCCTGAACGTTTATGTATGCATATGAACGTGAGAGTCTATTTACGTTCATGGTTCATATATCAAAAACACATTTGATTTCCTTTACTTGAATTCTAATGATTATCTAAATAGTTTAAATTGTTATCTTATGTAATTCAAATTGTTTCATCTAGCTGGGAATAGTTTACATTCTTTGCATTTCTTGTAATTACACCATCGGTAAATGTGAAATGAATATGATAAAGAATGAATAACAGTTGAAGTGTTCTGAGAAAGTTAATCTTAACTGGTTAATTTATCTTAGAATTAGATATTAAGTTAAAGAAATGCCAATGTATATCATTACTAAATACACATGACACCTCTTACGTTATAATTAAAGCTCTCAGGGTGTCTGTCTCCAGGTAGATAATTGCCACCAGGTAGCGAGTTATTTGTTTTCCCTCGAATCAGTACAAGAGGTCGTCCTTATAATTGTCCTCCATCATAAGTTCGTCTATCACCAGCAAGTCTACGGACCTGGCGCACCCACATTCAACCACAACAAATTATGTCACTTTTTCCTTTTTAGCCAAAAAGGGATTAGGCAGTCAATTATAAGACAAGCAAATATGCAGTGAAACCTCTATTTAACGGACTATATGGAGAATAAAATCCGTTATGTCGAGGTATCTGTTAGATGTAAAGACCCATTTAACGGAGTATATGGAGAGAGGAGTCCGTTATATAGAGGTTTCACTGTAAATACTTACTTATCTCTACTAATTGAAATAAAAATAGAAGCAAAATACATGAACTGGTAACCACAAGACAAATTTAGTCATAGTTAATTGTTAAGTAAATAAAATTCACTACATTATTAACTCTGGTCAACTTTTTTTTGTTCTTACAATTAATTTCCCATAATGAGAGTTGCAACTCTCAAACATTTTTCTTGTTGGGATTAAGTCGCCACACGCTCAGCCTAGTTACTTCACTGTGGTAATTCTCGCTTAAGGTTTTGCTAAAGTGGTCATTACCGTATAGTGTATCCTCTATTTAACGGACTATACTGGTAAATTAAGCTTAAAACATCACATCACGGGTTTTTTTTCTACAAATTTGAGTAGTTTGGTCATTAATTTTGTCGATTATTATTAATTGTGCCAGCTGCCTGTAAATGGAACGAGCAAGATTTTTTTTTCATCTCTTTTGATCTCCAACAAGTCGATATTTTCCACTGGGTATAACATTTTTCCAGCATTGGCTTCACCTTTGATCTGGATATCACAAGACACTGCCACCTGGTGTATTTGTTATTATTATTACCCAAGAGAATGTGAGCAGGACTAGCACACTTCTTCCTCTGTATCTATGAACAAAGATTCAGAAACACCACATGTACTGCATCTTATCGTTCATTACCTACTTTAGCCATAGGAAGATAGGATGATAGTAAACATATTTAGGGTAAAATTGACGGTAGGAGGGCCAGGGTAAAGCAAAGATTAGAGAGATTAATTGGATTAAATACTCGGTCTACAGGGCTTAGTCTAGAAGGGTTGATGAACACAGCTCGTAAATGTTTGTTGAATTCTTGGCCCACAGTTGCCAGTCCTTAGAGATGGATGTGGGACCTTTGACTAACTGATTGAAAGTATCACATTGACCATTTTCTTTCTTTCAGTTTCTACTTTGGTTTGTCACAACTATATATATATTTTAGTTTCATGGGTTTTTAATTTTATTTTCTTTACTCTCAAACGTTTACCTATAAATTGGTTTTAAAAAAATATTTTATATATCCTATGCTTCATTGTTTTTCATGGTATACTTCTTGTTCTTTATCTCAAACAATAATAAAGTTGTTCTCAATAATATTGTCTCCTCAAATTCCAAAACAGACGAACATAATTTCAACCTTTAATATCAATCATGAAAAGAAAGTCAAGAATTTGGGTCTTCACACTGTACTATTTTAAGTGTTGACAAGATATTTTCTCTTATAGATCCTTTTAATGTGATGTACATTCGGCTGCACTTACACCTGATACAGTGGCTGGTGCGTTTTGTGAGATGTAGCAAATATGTGTTGGTTTACATGGCATTAAAACTCCCGGAATGGCCTTAAGGAACTTTGCAATAGAATCCAGACTAAGGATGCTAGATAAGTATGCCTGGACAGAGTTGCCACATCTCATAAAACGTGCCAGCCGCTGTACCAGGCGCAAGTGCAGCCGACTGTACATTACTGATATAAGGATGTCGAGAAATCCTGTTGTATCACTAATCAATAAATTGTAGATTAAGGAAGGACATTGAAAGCATTAAAGTAACAATCAAGTTTTATTTTCACTTTTATTTGTACAAAAATACGACTGTGTTATAGAAAACTATCAAGTATATGTATATTCATTCTTAACATATGTATAGCTGTTTCGAAAAAACATTTACAATACATAGAACCAGAAACGCCGAGAACAAGACTTGGGCTGTATGGTGGGCGAGGCAGGGAGCCCCACAGGTGAGACCACCGGAGGGAAAAACACAATATCCTGTTGCAAATGAGTAATTCACCTCATTTACCTGCCAGGTGTCTCGGGAAGACACAAGTGAGATGAAATGGGAAAATTAACCAGACTTTCTGTTACTAATGAGCATTTTACCTCGGTGACCTGTTACATGCGTCACACACACACACGCGCGCGCAGACTCGCATGCACCGAGGAAAACAACACCTCATTGTAGGACAAAAATACAGTGTATCAACGTTAATGTCCTGGTAGTAAAGCTTAACTGTAGGTGCGTGAATTGTGAAACGTGACGTGTATAAATATTATGAGATGCAACAGCTTAAAAATCGTAAAGATCCTCAACACAAAATCTCCACAAGTGTGTATCAATAAAAAGGAAATGTATCAAGGAGAACGACAGCTGTCTTCCTGGTAGTGAGAAAGATGGAACACTGTGTCTCTGTGGTTGTCCTCGGGTAAGGTGAAACACAATTTCTGCCTTCCTTATCCTTGTGCAAAATGGTATGATGGTCTTGTTGTGTTTCTACCCTCAGGTAAATTGTAATGTCTCTTGTGCTTCTCTTATCTTGGGTAAACTGGAACAATCAGCCTGTATCTTTTACCTTTTAATAAGTTGGAAAGCATTTACAGGCTTCCGGACCTTGGTAAAAGACGATGTTGTGGCAGCCTCCGTAATATCTGGTAAGATGGAGTATATTTTTCGTCTTCCTAGCTATTCAAAATGGGGCTCTTACTCCTTGGGTATGATAGAGTATTATTGTTCTCTTTTACCTTTAAGTGGAAACCAACAATCGTCCTTTCCCTGTCCTAGTGTAAGGTCGGACATTGTAGCTTCTCATTGCCCTAAGTGTAAAATGAAACTCGCTGCCTCTCTGCCATTAAATATGGAACCTTAAGTAATTACTCTGCCCTTGGATAAGATAGAATAATGCAGTTTTCTTCCTGCTCTCAGTTAAGATGGAAAACTGTGTCTGACAAACTGGCCTACTGGGAGACCAGGAAGTTGGTGACCACAGCCTGTGAAGTTGAGTTCTGTCGCTCATGGCTCTTCCTTCCCACCTCTCCACACCCTACACCCACCTCTCCATCTACACTGACACAACCTCACACATCCGTAAATTTATCCGGAGTGAACTATTTCGTCAATTTTAATTGTTTAGATACTGAAGGGAATAAACTTTTATCTGAGTTTTATACTAAACAACTTCCCCCCAACTAAGAGAGAGAGAGAGAGAGAGGTCATAAACGAAGCTCCCGGTTGCCGACAAAAAGGTTTGGGAACACAAGGTTTACACCCAGTAAAGCTTCTGAACCCTAACCATCAGCTGTTTACGTCCTTCATGCCTCTCAGTGACGTCATCACTCAGGACAAAAATAAGATTTATTGCAAAAAACATTGACTTAGTATATTGTGAAGAGAATGAATCACAAAAAAAATACGTGTAACAGTAGATAAGACGAGAGTATTGTTGGTTGTTGGAGAATCGGGAAGTGGAGTTCGTGGGAGTTGTGTTATTGCAAAGTACCACCAGAATGGAGCCTCTCCCACCGACCTCCCCCGCGCGCCTTCACATGTTGTCGCTGTTGGGAAGAAAAAGTTTGGGTTAGGTTTATACTCTTGTGTATATGGAGGGGGTGGGTGGTTGAGGAGTGTTTACATGTAATAATTTTCTCTACAAACACACATACATACACATATACATACACACATACTACCGCCTGGGAAGATATTGGAAGCATAATGTGTTGTCTAATGGTAGACCCTGCTACCATATGGCATCACGAAAATTGTGACCAAGTCCCAGGTTGCTGATCTGACTTCTGCCTCATTTACACACAATTGCAGGGTCTCAATTGTTTCTCTTACTATTGACAACACAACATACATATATTGTTTCTCACTATTTCTTTATTTATTTTAGTTTTTCTTTATGGTTCTTTATTATTATTATTATTATTATTATTATTATTATTATTATTATTATTATTATTATTATCACATTTTCGCCCTCCTCCTCCCCAGGCCCCGATGTGGGTCAGTGATCTGTGCCCGGGTAGGCTAATCCCCGTAAAAAAAAATAAAATAAAAATAATTATATTTGGGTTAGTTGTGTGTGCGTAGTGGGGTGCATAAATCATTAAGTCTTTTAATAGTAAATATTGTAAAAGATAATACTGAGTCCTATAGTACTATGGTAAAGTGAATAAAAATCAGTCACGTCTTTTACATAACATAGGAAAACGTAACGATATCAGCTATAATGAATTGATACATGAGATAATTTTTCCTTGTTATTGGTATTTAAAATCTTGTTGCCATAAAGTTCATGTATGGCAACGTCATCCACTTCTTATGTTTGAGGATACTATAATGATATCGGAACATTTACAACTTGTAGGTCACCCAATTTAACCTAACTAAATTACTGTAACCTAACCTAACCTAATTTGATCTAAACTTTATTATTTTAACACAATCTAACTTACCTTAACCAACAAGTCGATTACATTTCTGATATCAAAACGTTAACCTGACTCACAGCACGTCACTCACAGCACGTCACTCACAACACGTCACTCACAACACTCACAGAACGTCCCTCACAGCACGTCACTCACAGCACGTCACTCACAGAACGTCACTCACAGAACGTCACTTACACCACCACCTCAATACCTTAGTCGTGATGTCCAGCAGCATTGTTCCGTGTGTTACTCCAGTAGCCTCATCCACGTGTTACTCCAGTAGCCTCATCCACGTGTTACTCCAGTAGCCTCATCCACGTGTTACTCCAGTAGCCTCACTCCACGTGTTACTCCGATAGTCTCACTACACGTGTTACTTCAGTTGCCTCGCTACACGTGTTACTCCAGTAGTCTCACTCCACGTGTTATTCCAGTAGTCTCACTCCACGTTTTACTCCAGTAGCCTCACTACACGTGTTACTCCAGTAGCCTCACTCCACGTGTGACTTAGGTAACCTTGTTCCACTTTAAACTCCCATAGCATGTCTTCCACTCCATCTGGTTTTCCGATGTCCATTTTAGTTCACTTTTCAGCTGCCACTCCATTTCCAATTTCAGCTTCATTCCTGCTCCATTTTCAATTAAATCATTCACTCCACCCCTACTCCAGCCCCCTCACCTCGCTCCACCTCTTGTCTGTGTACTGTGAAGGACGAGAGAGGAAAAGGAAATGTGATAAAATAATATATTTCATTTGATAAAGTATTCTATCTATAGTAAACAAATAATCTGTTGAACACTACAACTCACTAAACATTAGATAACACCGTTGAAGATAACACAAACTATTCTGAGATGGTGAGAGTGTAGTTACCATTGACATCAAAACGACCAACAACACTTCCCTCACTGACCATAACGACAGACACTCACCCTCCCTCAATGGGTCTAACACTCACCCTCCCTCAGTGGGTCTAACACTCACCCTCCCTCAGTGGGTCTAACACTCACCCTCCCTCAGTGGGTCTAACACTCACCCTCCCTCAGTGGGTCTAACACTCACCCTCCCTCAGTGGGTCTAACACTCACCCTCCCTCAGTGGGTCTAACACTCACCCTCCCTCAGTGGGTCTAACACTCACCTCCCTCCCTCAAATGGGTCTAACACTCACCCTCCCTCAGTGGGTCTAACACTCACCCTCCCTCAGTGGGTCTAACACTCACCCTCCCTCAGTGGGTCTAACACTCACCCTCCCTCAGTGGGTCTAACACTCACCCTCCCTCAGTGGGTCTAACACTCACCCTCCCTCAGTGGGTCTAACACTCACCCTCCCTCAGTGGGTCTAACACTCACCCTCCCTCAGTGGGTCTAACACTCACCCTCCCTCAGTGGGTCTAACACTCACCCTCCCTCAATGGGTCTAACACTCACCCTCCCTCAATGGGTCTAACACTCACCCTCCCTCAATGGGTCTAACACTCACCCTCCCTCAATGGGTCTAACACTCACCCTTCCTCAATGGGTCTAACACTCACCCTCCCTCAATGGGTCTAACACTCACCCTCCCTCAGTGGGTCTCAGGATTCATGATCAGGGAACTTGTGGTGAGGCAGACTAAAGGGGGGACGGAGGCGTTCCGAGTCCTCGCCGTAGTAGGCACTTTTGGAATACTGTCCTTGAAGGTTTTGGAGCTCCTTGAGTCCTTGTAGTCCCTGAAGCCCTTGAAGCCCTTGGAGACTTTGGAGACCTTTTAGGCCTTGGAGACTCTGCAGTCCTAGAAGACCTTGGAGGCCAGGCAGACCACGAGTGCCCTCCTCATATCGCTTCTTCAGGATAGATCTAAGAGGTTCTGTTGACTCGAGAGGTTCCTCCTGAGAGCCAGTACCCGTAGGATCAGTGGTGGTGGGAGTCTGGGTGTACGGAGAGGAGGTGGGAGCCTCAGGGCAAGGTGGAGGAACATTGTCGTCCTCAGCCTCACCGTTGCTCACATCATGAAGGCTGTCACTCCTGGGATAAGAAGCAGTGGCAATTAACTTATAAATCCTCTTATATACTTTACTCGCACTAATACAAACATAGTATGTGTCACCGTCGTCAAATATTACCTAATTTTCAAGCCAGCTTGTAAACGCAAATTAAACTAGAACAGACATTCATCAGACATATATTTCTACGAACATTAAGAGTGACTCACCCGTCAGGTCTGTGGCTGGCTTCATAAGACTCCTTCATGCGATAGAGCTGTTCTTGTAGACTGCGGTACTCCAGAAGGAATTTTTCCAACTGGGCCGCATGGTACTCCAAGTTGCAGGGATCCGCAGACTCCAAGTCACCTCCACCTACGGCCCCTGCGTCACCTCCTAACTCTCCTCTGTGTTTAGACGAGAGAAGAAAATGTAAACATACGCTACACAGACTATAAAACAGGTAGATTAAACATATATCACATACGATGAATGAGGTTAATAAAATAGCGCTTTGTTCTTCCACCTCACTGATTACTATTCGTATTTATCTGTAAATTCGAGGAAAAAAAACTATTCAGAAAAAAATTCTGACACGTGTACAATGACTAATTATTCGTTGATTGTTGTACAATAGAGAAAAATACCCTCATTAATGTCTTATTTTTTCTTGGTGAATAAAAAAATTAGACTCGGTATTGTATAAAATGAGAATAGATTTTGTTTTTTTTGCTTATTTTTGTAGTTATTATTATTATTATATATATATATATATATATATATATATATATATATATATATATATATATATATATATATATATATATATATATATATATATATATATATATATAAATATATATCGATTTTTATTGTATTTTCTTAGTTCCTCTTCAGGGTAATACGCCCTTATTATGTTAGTTCCTCATGAGGGTAATACTAATGTTTAGAGTATAATGAAACAAGGAACTCTGGGGGAATAATTTTATCTGTAAACGCTTCTTGGTCAATCTTATTCTACGACTACACACACACAGGCCAGATGCTACGTCGTAGTGCATCAATGGCAGTCGAAATTCTTATCACATGTTGGTTATTCTACAGAATTTTACTCGGTAATGAATGTATTCTCGTGCGTATATACAAATAAACTCGACATATACATTCTAAATAACTTATATAAATTTGGGTAGAATGCTTCAAAATATATTTCCCTCGGGTACGTTATAACCAAATGATAATATAACACAGGTCGTCTCAGGGGAAGTCAGAGTAATAATTTAATTTCATGTTTGTGGAAATTCATTACGTTTAATTTCCGTGATTGTTTAATTTGATTGAGAAAAATAGATTGTAGAGTTCCAGATCATATTTAACTTTTGACATAATACACTGTAAACCGCTGCTGACTTCTCCGTTCACTTCCCTCAGGTCGTGGTGTGCGTGTGCGCGCGCGTGCGTGTGCGTGCGCGTGCGTGTTAGTCGATTCTTTGTCATACTCGATGCCAAATGATAGCAAAGTAAGTAGTGTGTGTGTGTGTGTGGATACAGACTCATTAAACTTTGTTTGGAGCCTCACGTCACCTGTGTATACCTGTAAGCTCCAGGTAGCTCGGCAGGTGCTAGAGGGAGAGAGACTTTTCTTCACGAGAGATTTTATTTCCGTCGACAGGATCCCACCTAACACAATCACTTCAAACATCACAATCACTTAGAGCTACATACAATATAAGCAGTTAGCCCAAGCACTTCAAACAACACAAACATTTCACACAACAGTTATATCCCCGTCACTTAAAACAACACACAACACAAACACTTCACACAATACAAACACTTCAAACTACACAAGCACCTTACAACAAAACAACCACTTAACACAATACAATCACTCAGAACTACACACAACACAAGCACTAAACTCAACACTCATATTCCTGTCACTCAGAAAAATACTCAATACAAACACTCAGAACTACACAGATTACAAGCACTACACACAACACTCGCCAAACACCCATCACTCAGAGCAACACACACTACCCTAACAGTACAACTTACCGAAGGTTACGACGACAAACACTGCACAAAAAAGTTGCTCGCATGATCCCGCACCTTCAGGACGAGTCTAATTCGGGTAATTTAACAGTTTTGAGTTTTGAGAATAAATTTAGAGAGTTTGAATGTGCAGTGGACGGTCGCGAGGCATCCCATTACTTAAGATTTAGTGGACCATTTATTTATAAGAATGAAGAGGGAGAAAGAGAGATATGGGCAATTTAGAGCATTGTGAGTAAACTGCAGGTGTGGGCAATGTGGTGTTACTGTTGCCCAGGGCAATATTGTATTACTGCACGTGTGGGTAATGTTATGCTACTGCAGGTGTGGCCAATTTGGGGGTATGGCTACTGAGGACAATGTAAGTGTGAGCAGTGTGGGGGTACGGTTAACATGGGTGGGCAATGTACTTGTTAGTCTAGGAGTGGGTAATGTGGTCTTAGCTCACTCAAGGTATTTCTCTCATTTATTTAGAGAACCTCAAAAGCGGGGAGAAGTGGATGAAAGCAGCTATACACACACGCACACACACATGAACACACAGTCGACCCTGGACCTCTAAATTGAATTGAAACAAAATTGAAGGGGACCTCGCCTTATACACTGCAGAGGAGGAGGAAGCCACTAACTTATGAATGTGAGGAAGGGTCTTGTATGGCTTCCATCTGAAACGCTGCGGGTTATGTGTAATATGAAGGACACACGTTGGCAGGCAGTTCCTCTGTTGCGAAGTGTTAGAAATAAATGATGAGAAGGCCGAAGGTGTATGTACACAGTGCAACCTCTATTTAACGGACTATTTGGAGAGGAAAGTCCGGTATACCGAGGGTCCATTAGATGAGAAACCTCTATTGAACGGACTATTTGGAGAAGAGATTCCGTTATGCCTAGGGTCCATTAACTGAGATCTAGATGGTTATGATATCCTGAATTATGTTGGCAGAGTAGCGAGCAAAACCCCGTGGTTGTCCGCGTTAGTGTGTTGACAGTCTACACCCGCTATACCAAAGTCCAAGTCCCTTGCGGAGATAACAGAGTCGTATTCTCAAATAAAGCTTCCATTTACAACTGCTGGGTTTAAGTATGAAGGTGTTACTTCCTGTTGGGTTTGGGAGACTTTCTGCTATACCTCTCAGTGGGTGCAGCCATAACTAGACGGTGATGAAGAGGCGTTTGGTTATAATAACATCCTTACTTACCTGTGGACGGCCATAAGGTCGTTGAGGGTGTGGTGACGAAGGTTGAGGATGGGTGAAGTGTCTGGCAGAGAGAGCTGGTGACGGATGGGTGGGTGAGGGTAAGAGGTGGAGGACGCTTCACTCTCCGTCAGGTTCACCCAGCTCCCGCACCTGCAACACCAACGTTATCCTCAGACTGCATTGCTATTGGCCACATAGTTCTCCCTCTGTAATATCAATGTTTAATGAACCGCTCCGGGCACAGTGTTGTGTTTTCCTTTTACACTTGGGACCCGGTCTTCACTGCCCAGTTTCACTACACAAGCATCGTGTTTGTGAGGGTTGAGATGGTGTCTGCTGGCCACGAAAATAATACTTTCTTTTGACTCGTAACACAACTACTGTAATGCACTGAGCTTCACAGATATAAGAAAAACCTATAATAAAAGTATAATAAAATAAGTTAAAGGTTAATTCGTACTGAAATATAATAACTTGTTTATATTCTTGTCTTGCTTCTTGAATACTTTATATCTCTACGTTTTCCTCGCAAAGTTGACTTGTTTCTTTTGACTTAAAGACATGAATCGATCACCATCGCTTAACACGGATCAACCTATACCTCTAGTACTCCACCACCCCCCACCATTGCTCCAACTCCCCCCACTCCCCTCCCTCCCCTTCTAATGTCCCCCTAGCACCATTACTCCCAAGCCTCATTTCGTGCACCTGGAACCCACCTGTAGCGGCGGGAGAAGGAAGTCTCCTGGTAGGGGCCGTCCTCTCCCGTGGCTGAGGGTGGCTGCTTGGATCCTGACCCCTCACCAGCACCCACACTGCCAGAGCTGTGGGGAAGAAGTGGACGGAAAAGAGATGAGGGAAAGTGAAAAATAAAAACACCAGATTAACGTAGGATTGCAAGATAAGGAAAGAGGGTGGTAGAGACTGCGAGAGAAGGTCAAGGTGTAATTGTAAATGTGGAGATAAATAAGTTGGTGTTGGGTGAGGAGGGAGAAGGAACAAAAATAGTGATAATAAGGTGGAGAGGGAAACTCTTGTGTGACGGGACTCCCTCTTGTAATGATCGTTATACAAAACATGGTGTTGTCAGAATGGCTTTGTGTCATAACCAGTATTGTTGTTTAATTATAATGCTTTACAGTATCTAATTATTATTATACGGAGAGATGTATAACATAAGATTACTCCAACTGTTTCATAACTAATGTTGTTAAGCTGTTTCATAACTTATTCTTACAGTTACTGTTAAAAAGTTATCCTTTCCCCTGCACGTCGTGAGGGTGTTTACGTGTCGGCCACAATGGTTGGTTTGCTCCTGTTGAACCAGACACACTTCAATGATGTTTTCATTTAATTCACCGGACGCCCCAGGCTGGTAGTGATGCTTTGTTTAAACTTCGTTGAACCTATGCGGCCAAGTCGTTAATATTTGAACTTTTCGTTAATCCCATTTTGTAAAACCTAATCTCATAGATATAAAACTGTTTTGCTTCTTTACTTTCTTTCCAAAAATACAAAGTTTAGCCACAAAGTTAGTTTTAGTAAAACAATTTAAGAGCAATACTTGCCTGAAGGAACTAGACCATTTCTCACCTTCTTACGACAGACAATATTTTGTTATTATACACTAAATCACGGACAACTAATGGCGATTTATGAGTTTGGAAGAATATATGACATTCTTTTGAGAGAAGACAATAACACACACACACACAGTCAGTGTAACAGATGTGTTCACTGAGAGGTGTCAGTGGCTGGGTGCTGGAGAGACACTCGGTACAAACACCCAGTTTTGTCCGCTCGTTCTGTTTGTTTATCAGTGCGAGTGTTTGTGTACAGATGCGAGTGTTTGTTACTTTGATATACAAGCGCGTGTGTGTGTGTGCGGGTGTATATGTGTATGTGTGCGGGTGTATATATATGTGTGTGTGTGCGCGCGGGTGTAAATGTGTGCGTGTGTGCGCGGGTGACATACAGCCGCTCATGTAAGTGCACATTAGCTAATGCCTGTGGCCCACTAAGCCAAGGTAAGAGGAGGTGATGCTCCGCCGCCACTACCTCCGCCATTACCATCACTCACCTCCTGGGCATGGTGCAGTAAGCAGGGTTTAGTAGCTGTAGCGGCGGTCGAGGCTGCTGCTGTTGCTGGTGGTGAAGCTGCTGTGACTGCTGCTGCTGCTGTGTCTGTTGAGGGTAAGGCAAGTCTAGCAGGTCAGGGTAGTGTCTCCCGCTTCCCATGGACAGCTGAGAGCCCGCCTGACTACACGCCTGCCGCAGCAGATTATCTTTGCTGTCGTAGCTGTGATCTTTCCATCTCAATCTGTCCTCGATGGGCTGGTGAGGGGCGGCCGCCATCTCTGACTTGGGGATCTCTACGTAAGAGACGGTGCTCGGGGAACTCGTCTTGCCACTGCTGGCTTGTCCAGGCTTTGTCTGTCTTCTTTGTTCCTTCTCTGTGTAGACATTAGGCTTTTCTAATTCTTTGGTTGATGGGAAGTCATCAACGGAAGCGTCTCTCAGCATCCATGATTTGTCGGAGTGAGTTGGTAGTGGCGACGGTTCGTCCAGATCGTTTGTCGGCACAATATGATATTCTGCCAACTTGGGATGGGAGTCGCTGGAGGTGCTGCCACGCGCCTGCGATGATTGTGGCGTCTCGTTTTTGTGCTCGTTGTCCTGACCTCGCCGCCGCCGCATCCGCTGTCTTCTGCGGAATATAATGGCCGCAAATAGTAGTAAAACGACGCAGATAATGGCCACTGCACTTAGGAGTCCGCCAGTCACGAACACTCGGTCCATGGTCACCAGACGCACCTCGGCTATCTCGTTAGACACCTGGAGTGTGAGGTTGGTCTCTACCGTGCCAGCCTTGTTGTGAGCCACGCAGCGGTAAGTTCCCTGGTCCTGAGGGGCCGCCCCCCAGATGGTCAAGTTGGACAAGCGTGTCTCGTGGTTGGGAGCCACCAGTTCCAGTACTCGGTACCGCTGAGACTCACTCCCATTACGCAGGGGACGGTCGCCCACCAGCCAGGTGACGGCGGCGTCAACGTCAGTTTCGACTCGACAAGACAGGGACACGTTCTCGCCATGGGCCGCCAGAACTCTTGGGGCCACTGCCGTCACTTTAGGAACACACACGAATTCGTCAAGCATCAGTGTCTGCCAAGAGCGACTTTTAAGCCGTTCAGGAAACACACAGGTGGGCGGCTCCGAGAAGGCAACGTTGCGTTCCATCATCCATTGACGCAGAGGACGCAGTTGACAGTCACAGTGCCAGGGGTTACCGTCCAGGTGTAGCTCGTGGATAGCCACCAGGGGGATAACCATCTCTGCGTTTAATGTCTTAAGTTTATTAATCGACAATTTAAGCACTTCGAGGCGGGTCAGTCCTCGGAAAGCTCGCTTGTGAACCACTTCAATATCGTTATGAGAGAGGTCGAGACGCACCAGGTCTGGCGTGGGGGTGAAGGTTGCCTCGGCGAGGGAGTTAAGATTGTTGTAAGCGAGACAGAGCTCCCGTAAGCCAGGCACATCACTCAGCGCCTCTGAGGGCACCAGTCGCAGCAAGTTGTGGCTCAGATCCAACTCCACTAGGTTGGCGAGCATGTTAAAGGCGCCACCTTCCAAGTGTTTCAAGTTGCAGTGATTTAACCAGACTTTCTGCAAATTCACCAGACCTGTGTCGACAAAGGCGTCACGAGGTAGGATCTTTAGGTTGTTGTGCTTCAGGTCCAGCACTTGAGTGGAAGGATCAAGTCCTCGCGGGATGTCGATGAACTCAGAATCTGGACACGACACTGTCTCCTTGCCGTCACGCCACTTACACTCACACACCTTGGGACACGTGCCAGTTGCTCCACACACTACCCACGCCCACAAGAAGGCCCATACCCACGCCCATGAAATAGTAGTCCGTCGCAGCCTGGCTGATCTCTCCAGGCTGTGCTGAGACATCCAAGAGTTCATCTTAAGGCAACTGTGTATGTGTGTTAGTCACGACACACCACAACACCAGCTCAATGACTCGCCATCTCTGCCCCACTACACTACCTGTACCAAGTATCTTATAATAGGACTTGTCTCTGGACTCTTTAATGACGACATAATTTAGGTAACTTTATTCAAAATTATATATCTATATATAATAATCATCTATATATTTATGCGGTATACCTTATCAAATAATTATCAATGTGTTTTTAACGACAATAAAACTATCCTCCTTTGTTTACCAATCGTCATCTGTGATCATTAAATAAACAAACAATTTCATATTACGAACATAACTGACGGGGATTCTGAACAACTTTGTTTTATTTTGTTTGGCGTTTCCTAAGAATATCTGAGCTGTTAGTTGCGTCACTCATAAACTTCAGGCCTATTAGATGCGTCACTCATAAACTTCAGGCCTATTAGATGCGTCACTCATAAACTTCAGGCCTATTAGATGCGTCACTCATAAACTTCAGGGTTGTTAGATGCGTCATTCATAAACTTCATAGCTGTTAGATGCGTCACCCATAAACTTCAGGGATATTTGATGCAGTACTTACACTCTTGAGCAGAAATGTTAGATAAGATCTTCCTTCTGATAATGCCTCACAAATTTCACCTTTAAGCGCGTTGCAGAATGTCTTAACACCTTCTGCTTGCCATGGCAGGTTGGAGCAGTGTGAGGACTTCCATTAATTGTCTCCATACTTCCTGAAAATAGAAGGAGAGAGAGTATATTAGATATTATGATATTAAGTGAGTGTACTCAGACACAGATCTCATTCTACATCTTAGTCTGTCATTTCTGTCTATCCTATACAGATACACATTCACACCTCTCTCTCTCTCTTTCTCTCTCTCACCTCGCCTCAGGAATATCATGCACTCTACACAATTGCACATATAAAGCTGTAACACAGATGACAGTAAATTCGGCGTCCCTCAGGGCAGCATTAACAATACCTCGTGGTAGAGCGTAAATAAAACCAACGCTCTATTGATGAGTTTTACGCCGAGGTTTGAGAGAGTGTGAGTGAGAGAGAGACAGACGCACAGAAAGTGAGAGAGACTGACAGAAGAGAGAGAAAGAGATGCAGGAACTGAGTGGGAGACAGAGTGAGAAAGAGACAATCAGAAATAAGAGAGAGAGATAAACTAAGTGAGATACAGAGTGAGAGACAGTGAGAGAGTGAGTCCGAATACAGAGAAAGCGAGGGAGTTGAAGTACTGGATGAAACACAGGGACTCTGGTTCACAAGTTGATGAATCTGCAGGAGTTAAGACTGAAGTATTGTACAGGATACACTATGGTATTATGCTCAGTTGGGAACGAGAAGTTTATCAGAGAGAGAGAGAATAAATGAATGAATGAATGAATGAATAAATGAGACAGAAAGAGAGTGTGTAAGAGAGAGAACAAAAAATCAAGTTCACGTGAAAATTCTCAATAAAATTTTCGAGCGGTTTACTCGTTGAGATTAATATTGTAGCCAGAACACCTGGACCCACCTTGTCCAACACCTCCAGTTATCTGCCTTTAATAGACTACATCCACCCCTCTGTCGGGTTCACCTACTTAGCCAATGCTTCCTTCATTATGGTAATGTTTCAGCTGTGATTCGGTTAGGTTAGGTTAGTCTAGGTTAGGTTAGGTTAGGTTAGGTTAGGTTAGGCTAGGTTAGGTTAGGTTAGGTTTGTCTAGGTTGGGTTAGTGGACGAATAAGTTAATTTAAGGCAGTGTCCAGAGATTAATGACTCCCGGCTGTACACACAGATTAATATATATATAATTTATGAAAAGACTTGACGACGAAGCGGCTCAGTAAATAGCGAAGATGCTCCTATAATTCATTGGTAATATTGTAATCCAGATAAGTTATGAGAAAACTGCCACTTTAAGCTTTCAAGGAAGTTATTGGCAATCGTGGAAGATATTGTCCAATACACTGCTCTCTCTCTCTCTCTCTCTCTCTCTCTCTCTCTCTCTCTAGCAAAAAAAAAACAACAACACTGTCAGCAAACAACAACAACACTGTCAACAACACCAACACCTGTCAACAACACCAACAACAACACCTTCAATAAACAACACTGACAGGTGAAAAATATGCACTAGATACTGGAGTAAGGGAGAGAGGTAGCGAACACAAGGGTGGGGAGTAAGGACGTACACAAGGGTGGGGAGTAAGGACGTACACAAGGGTTGGAGAGTAAGGACGTACACAAGGGTTGGAGAGTAAGGACGTACACAAGGGTTGGAGAGTAAGGACGTACACAAGGGTGGGGAGTAAGGACGTACACAAGGGTGAGGAGAACAATAAAACAGGGGAGAGAGGAAGTCATGATAAGAGAGTACATATCCCTGTGACATCATAACCTATGGAAGGAGATACGTGTAAAATATTTATTAGGCTAGACTCGTATGACGTCACACAACCGTCAAAGATTTATCAAATATTTGGCTGGTGAGCAGAATGGTATTGTCCTCCACTATCACGCTATCGTTACATATAAAATAACTTTAGAAATTATTTAATATAGCTACTCTTTTTAAAACTGAATATTTAGGATAAATTGTACTTACAGTATCACATTCCTGCAACGTCTATATTTTTATATACTGTATATCTCTCTTCCTATATTTCTCATTTATATCGCTGGTATCGGCAGACAGCACACGTTCACTATTTTACGGAGAAATTCTCGGATATCCTGTGACTGATGTGTTATATTGTGCATGGTGGCGGCAGCTGTGTTGACCAGCTCCCTTCAGACACACTTGACTTTTTCTGACATTATGACGCGGCAATATTACCTGCCTCTACCTGTTCATTATGTATATTATAAATAGATAAGAGAGACAGAGAGAGAGGGGGATTAGGCTAGGCAACAGGGCAAGAATGTGAGTAATGTGATGATAGGAGGAGACGTGGAAAGTGTAGGGAGGGGAAGGAAGAGAGAGCTTCTAAGAGTTAGGAATGAAGATGTTTTTATACAGATGCATTTTAAGATGTGATTTTAGAACGTATATTTTGTTATCTTTATTCCCTGCGAGGTCTACGGGTGTTATCTTGCCACAGTGTGTTATCTTACCACAGCAAAACAATGTTACCCCCCCACAGCAAAACAGTTTTACTCTCCCACAGCAAAACAGTTTTACTCTCCCACAGCAAAACAGTTTTACTCTCCCACAGCAAAACAGTTTTACTCTCCCACAGCAAAACAGTATTGTGCAGTGCCGATCGTACAAATGGCTGCAGTTGTCAGGCAGAAAAACAAAGGTGAATTCATCAGACATTTCCGATAGAGAGAACTCGACAATAAGAGATGAAAGTACGGCCTTTAGTCTCAACCAAGCCGGCTACTAATGCCTGGTGTGTGTGTGTGTGTGTGTGTGTGTGTGTGTGTGTGTGTGTGTGTGTGTGTTGAGACAAGTGATTAAGTGGGCTTGGTCGGATCCTGGAGATTTCTACACCCATCACTGCTATCGTCACTATAACGCCAATACCATCACTATCATCATCATCACCAACAACTTTACTGTCACTGTACCTAACGCCGGCACCATCACTATCACCAACGATCAGATCACGCAGACTCCTACACTACAGCTATCATCACCATCACCACTATCACAACACCATCGTTACTTCCATCAGTACCACCATTCCCACCATTACCACTACAACCACCACCACTACCATCACCACCACTACCATCACCACCACTACCATCACTTACACCACCACTACCATCACTTACACCACCACTACCATCACTTACACCACCACTACCATCACTTACACCACCACCACCATCGTCACCACCACACTACTACCACCACCACTACCACCACCACTACCATCACCACTACCACCCTTCTCTATCACCATCATTTACCAATTTCACGTGTCCTATGTAAACATGTGAGCTTCATAAACTACAACAGGAAAAGTAAGTCAGGTTTTGGTGGCCGAGTGTTGAGAGAATGTTGTTGTTTTGGGAGACCAGATATGCAGTAAGTATGACCGAGCCAATACAGGAATACGAGACCATGATGAGAAACTGTTTGTGGGAAGGAAAAAACACAAGTTGCATAAACTATGATTGGTAAAAAAAAAAAATAGAATCAAGGTCCATATTCTGTTTTTGTTGTTTTTGTAGGTTAGGTTAGGTTACGTCAGGTCAACAGTTTCTTTTATTTTTTCACCAACAGGAAAGAAAATGTTTGAGTGGATAAATGAAAAAAAATATTTATTTTCCTTCGATGGAACACTAACACCATTGCAGTGTTATTGGAAAAAAAATTTGAAGTTTCCTTTACCAAATCTAGATAGATATTTTGTGTTGTTTGTTTGGAGGTTGACCACAGCCTTCATAAAGTACAGCTAGAAAAAGAATTACCCAGGTACAGTGAGACCTCTATCTAACGGACTATATAGCCGAATGCAGTCCTTTATATCGAAGTCCAAATATGCGAAACCTCCATATAACGGACTATACCCGTTAGATTCATATCCGTTAAATAGTGGTTTTCACTGTATTTGTGGTTCTGTCGAGGCTGTCGTGGTATAGCGGCAACAACACTCATAATAAACCAAGGCAGGAAAAACATGAGCGGTTGTGGACACATAAAGAGAAAGTGGAGGAAGAAAAAATACCAATAGTTCGAGGATGACTTTTTATCATTGTAGTTAATAGCCAAGACAGAAATGAATCCTTTATACAACCATTGATAACAGACGAAAGAGATGGCGCTGCCGTCTGAATGTTAGTAAAGTTTTCCTTATCAGACACAAAACTTCCGTGAATAGTGATATTACTCCAAATTTTGACATAATTATATACCATAAATAAACACAGTGTATATCATGCCATTCAAGTATCTATATAAGGTCAAGGTAACGAGAAGGCAAAACAAAAACCTCCTGTACAGCGCAACACTTCAATGGATCTACAACTTTTTTGTATAAAACTCGACGAGAATGTAACAAGAGAGGGAAAAGTTCATATAGATTCAAGTGTTTGTATCAGACGTCAAGGTCAGATCTCTAAGTCAGAAGTTAACTATGGCAACACGTGGTAGTTATATTTTTTAACAGAGAAAGGTCAGGTGTGCTTAGAGTTTAAATGAGAGAAGTGCCCCTCCCCCCAAAAAAATAATGCTTTAATATAGGATTTCCTAGAGTGTAAAACATAGGCGTGGATGACTGTTGGGTAGCGAGTGTAGGAGCGGCTTTTGTGTGTACCAGGATGTGGAGGGGAAGAATGAAAGGAAAACGATACGAAATGAAGAAAGATAAGGAGACGAGGAAGGAAGAAGTTAAGACGATTGAAAAGTATCAGAGGAAAGAGAACACCAATTGGGCTGGCAAGTGATATAATACTCGTGTTGGTGACTAAAATCAAACTTTCTAAAAATCCAAAACGAAATAGGTAAATCTATCGCCCCCTCTAAGAAAACTTTGACACATCAGTACTAGAAACTAAAAAAATTCAAAATTACACAAAAGAGTACATAGATGTAACATAAAATGGCTGCAGAAAACGGTATGGCATTCTCTTGCCTGGTAATGTCGCTGTAGTCCCAAGCAACATAAGTTTTGTCCCATAGTACTAATATTATAAAGACTTCTGTGGAATGTGTAAATACCGCATTTATATATTTACTCGAAATTAAATATTCAGCGTTGGCTTTTACACAGCAACTACGCACAGGTGTGTCGGGTGTGCTGTTCCACCTGAGGTCTTGTTCCAAACTTACAATAGTCCCTTTAAACTCCTAAGACTCCGAACTACTTTAATGAAACTCTGAACTGGTTGTCTATTCCAAAATTGAATTTTATAATTAACTTTTAAGTTAGTACATATTCGAACAGGGATATGCGAAAAAGTTGTCATTGTCTCAAAACCCCTGATCTGTTAAGAGTCTACACGGACCTTTGAAATTCACACAACGATTGTCGGACAAAAGGGAAGGATGAATGAATAAAGGAAAGAACACGAGGACAGGCATACGACACACCACAGACGAGTTACAATAAAGAGGAACTAACTGAACAAAAGAGAGAACGTGGGAGACATAGTGAAGAGAAGAATGGCGGGATGGAGGGAGCAGTGTGTCCGACATGGGAATTTCTGCCACGTGTGCAGTAGGTGGCTGTCATGTTGGCTATGTTGGCAAGATATGTGACTATCCAACATACAGTACTGATGAATAATCCCACTTAATCGTTACTTATTAAAATTTTATCTGTATAGTAAATATTTGTTATTCCTGTCGAAAGCTGAAGATTATTTAGACTCGATCACACTAAAGTAATTAATTTTAACGATATCCTTAAGGTCAATATTTATTCCAACAATCGCCGAGGCCTGGAGCTGATATACCCAGACCACCTAACCTTGTTTTCCAATACGATTAAAAATAAGATGTTTTTTAATCGTGCCTTTGATAATCCTGCTTTCTCAATTATTTCCAATTTGCATTCTGTCAACCACGCAAATGTGCAGGCTTCAGGTTTTAATAATATTATTATTGGAATTAGCATATAAATATGTGTTGTTTGCAAAAATTATTAGAATTAATTTAATCTATATGAAACTCCGGTCGTGCGAAAGTGTGTTTTTTAATTCAGTTGTCTGCTTACGACGACGTCAACACGAGAGAGAGAGAGAGAGAGAGAGAGAGAGAGAGAGAGAGAGAGAGAGAGAGAGGCGTACATGTCAGAGAAAGTGTTTCATACCGGGAAGTAACAGAAATGTCCATCACCAGAAATGTTGATAATGCTAAGAGGGAAAAGTAAACATTGTACGTATATATGGTTCATTGGGAGGTGTGCTGGGGATGTTGTTGGAGTGAGGGAGGGAGAGAGAGATGTAGAGGAGGGCAGGAAGGGAGGGGGGGAGGGAGGGAGGGAGGGTGAAAGAAAGAGAGTGACGGGAGGAGAAAGAGAGGCAGGAAGAGAGCAAGGGACATGGAGGGAAGGAGAAAATGAGAATGAAGGGAGCAGGAGGGAATGGAGAAGAAGGGAGGAAAAAAGAAAGAAGGGAGGGAAGGGGCAGGAGAGAGGTAGAGATGAGGGAGAGATGGTAGTGGCAGAGTATTTTCCAAAAGGTTGTATTTTAGTTTAGAGTCTCTCGGTAACTGGCAGGTTAAAGTAAATTTCTTTCACTACACAAATGAATATTCCACATCGAGTGAAAATTTGCAATAAAAGCTTGTGTTGGACAGTGGTAGTCAGATATATGTACGTTTGTATGAGTACACATGTATACATATGCAAATGTGTAGGTTAGTATGCGTGTAGCTGTATGTGCAGTATGTATGTATGCATATATATATGTGTGTGTGTGTGTGCATGAGACTTACAACCTTGCGTTTAAAGATGCTTGTTTATATGAATTTGTGAATGCATGTATGATAGGCATCGGCATGTTCGCATTCTTAATTTTCATGTGCGTATTTAACTATATACTTATATACATAAGTAAGAATGACTATTCGTGATTTCTCGTTATAGTTATGAAGAATAACATCCCAGTATGTGAGCATTGCTTTATATTTTTATAGTATATATATATTTAAAGTATTTTTGGTGAGTTTTCTTTATCACACACACACACACACACACACACACACACACACACTGTACTAACTCTCACTTCACGTAAGCTTTCAGGTCATCACATATATCTGGTGGGACAGATTTGGTCAATAACAGAGCCACAACTGTCTCATTCCACAGCCTAACTCTCGGACACCGTGAGTGATAGGGGGGGTGGAGGTTCCGAGGTGGGTGGGGGTGGAGATTCCGAGGTGGGGGGGTGTCGGGGGTGGAGGTGTCGGGGGTGGAGGTTACAGGATGGGTGGGGGTGTCGGGGGGTGGAGGTTACGGTTGGGTGGGGTGTCGGGGGGTAGAGGTTACAGGATGGGTGGGGGTGTCGGGGGTGGAGGTTACGGTGGGTGGGGGTGCCAGGGGGTGGAGGTTACAGGATGGGTGGGGGTGTCGGGGGTGGGAGGTTACTGAGTGGGTGGGGGTGCCGGGGGTGGAGGTTCCGGGGTGGGGTGTCGGGGGAATCCAAGGGGTGGGGGGTGCTCCCTGGCCCACACTATCTCACCTGTACAAAGACCTACTGGCAGATCTCGTTAACTATGTAGATCACTTGGAACATACTGACAACCAGACGAACCAATAGACAGACAAACAGTCAGTTACAGAGACAGTTAGACAGGCAGAGAGGAAGATAAACCCTTCCTGAACAGTGATCACGGAGACGCCTTGACGGACAGGACAGAAGCGTTCCACTAATTGAGAATGACATCATGGTCCGATTGTAATTCTCATATGTAAAAGAGTAGTCCTAGTCCACACATGTTCCAGTGCAGGAATATAGTGTTTTCATTGTCACGAGTCTCTCTCTCTCTCTCTCTCTCTCTCTCTCTCAAAAAAAAAAAAAATCAGTTATTTCCTCCCGGTGTGAGAGACAGACCTCCCTCCATTGAGAGACTCCATCTTGAAGACATTGAAATACCTCCTTCCGGCCTCTCTTGGATCTTTTTCATTTCACGCTACGGATGGAAGTTGTAAATTACTGTTGTGCGTCTTTTTCTGCTAGTGTGGGGGTGGGTGGTGGTGTGGGGGTGTGGTGGTGGGGTGGTGTGTGGTGTGTGTGTGGGTGTGTGTGTGTGTGTGTGTATGTGTGTGTACTTGTGTTTTATTGTGTTTTATGGACGGTCATGTGTTGTTTTATGTACATTTGTGTGTAGATCTTTGTGTGTTTTATGTTGGTTTGGATATTCACGTGTTCATGTGTAAGTGTGTGTGTGTGTGTGCGCGCCGAGATCAATAAAATCCTAAGTGGCAGTGTTGCTTTAAGTTAACATGAAAATAAAATTATAAGAAGATAAAACAGAGAAGATGAGAGAGAGAGAGAGAGAGAGAGAGAGAGAGAGAGAGAGAGAGAGAGAGAGAGAGAGAGAGAGAGAGAGAGAGAGAGAGAGAGAGAGAGAGAGAGAGAGAGAGAGAGAGAGGGGCTACCAGTCATCACTGCTGAATTGCTAGTGAGAGTAGGAGCGAGAAGGTACAGACTTACAGCAACAGAAACAACATCAACAGAAGCAACAAAGCGGCATAAACAGCCAAAAAAAGCATTGGGGATGATGGAGACGCAACAGAAGTAACAGCCAACAACAGTAACGGTGGAAGAGGGTGATGGAAGATATTCTGGGAGTGAAAATTAACTCTGGGAAGAACAATGAAGAGCAGAGGCCAGAGAGGAAGTAAGTGAGGCAAACCCTTTACGGGGTGTACCTGCTGGCAGTCCACTCACTCATACTGTGCAATATGCAACACCGCTCTCAAGGATGGAAGTCCGCGCTTCACTATAAGTAACCGTCCAGTTTCGACTAATGAGCAGAGTAGGTCAGAGGAGTCGTATTTCTCTGTCTGTCTGTATGTATCATTCTGTCTGTCTGTCTGTCTGTCTCTGTCGGTCTGTCTTTGTCTGTCAACACATCGTCTCAAGGAAACACATACATTGTCTCAGGAAACACACAATTTGGCTTCAGGGATCAGGCTCTCCTGTTAACACGTCCAGGTGTCTTGTTGACCAAGGGCTAACAGCATACCTCTATAATTTGCGTCTGTGATTCACGACATAGTTAGCGACACTGAGGAGGATGGGGCTCTGGGATAGGGCAGCTGAGTTAGGCAGTATTAGGATAGATGAGATAGAGCGAAGAAGGGGGGTGAATAGGTATAGGGAGAGGGAGGTTGAAGGTGGGGAATAGGAACAATAGATAGTGGGAACAATGGATAGTGGGAACACAGAGATGGAGCAATGGATAGGAGACAGGTAGAGTTAGGAGAGGATGTGAAGCAATCGTCAAGGGGTTAAATCATCATCATCAAAGGGTTAAATCACCATCATCAAAGGGTTAAATCACCATCATCAAAGGGTTAAATCACCATCATCAAATGTTGAAATCATCGTCGTCAAAGGGTTAAACCAGAGAGAGAGAGAGAGAGAGAGAGAGAGAGAGAGAGAGAGAGAGAGAGAGCATTTTAAAACGACATTGTCTCTTAACTAACTAACGATGGTCTGTAAGAGGGAGGTAAATCGATCTGACCAATTACTAGAGAACTGACTCATTATCTTAATGTCGTAACATCTAAGCTGACAGTGATACATGATGGTGCTGTGTCAGTTGATACATAATAGTGCTGTGTGCCTGACGGTGATACATAATAGTGCTGTGATGGTGATACATGATGGCACTGTGTCACGCGATACATGATGGTGCTGTGTGTCTGACTGATAGTGATACATTATAGTACTGTCTCTGGTGGTGATACATAATGGCACAGCGTCTAATAGTTTGGTGATGGTGTATTGTGGTGGTGCTTCGCTTGAGTACACCATAAATGGATTGCAATCAAAGTATATTTATTACACACGACTAATCACTGAAATTCCTCGTAATGTAACCTTTGTGTAATATCCCTCCCCTCTCCCCCCTCCTCCTCCCCCCTCTCCTCCTCCTCCCCTCTCCCCTCCTCCTCCGCCTCCTCCCTCCTCCTCCGCCTCCTCCCCCCTTCTCCCCCCCCCCCCCTTCTCCCACTCCCGATACCCTTTTTTCCCTCCTCTACTCTCTCCTCTCCCATCCTTTACCCACTAACCCCTCCCCATACGTAGTGAGGTATTTTCAGGCAGTCGTGAAGTAAAAACCAGTTAGTTATAGATTATCTGCTCTTGTCGGGCTCTCAACAAATCACTTCAACTTTTAACTAATGCTCCCAGGTGTGTATTTATCAGGTAACTTTACTCATTAAGGGCTACAGTTCGACAGGTAACGCTGGGTGAAATTTATTCAACTCTAACCTGATTTGTAAGCATCTGTGTGCACTGTTGGTTAGTAAACATCACGGGGGTATTTTTGTGTGTGTTATTTACAGAGCGAGATAAGTGTTTGGAGCCAATGAATACGATTTAGAGGACTAATTGGATTAAGTTGTTGGTTGTGAGTGTGTGAGTGAGGGATAGGGAGAGAAACAGAGGCAGATTTAGACAGAGATAAACAGGGGGATAGAGAAACTGCGAGAGACAGACAGACAGACAGACAGAGACAGAGGGAGATCAACTTGTACACACAACACCGTACACACCTGTCGAGAGCTGTACCGCAAGCTGCTCTACACACCTGTCGAGAGCTGTACCGCAAGCTACTCTACACACTTGTTGAGAGCTGTACCGCAAGCTGCTCTACACACTTGAGAGCTGTACCGCAAGCTGCTCTACACCCTTGTTGTGAGCTGTACCACAAGCTACTCTACACACCTGTCGAGAGATGTACCGCAAGCTACTATACACACCTGTTGAAAGTTGCACCACAAGCTAGTCGAGCTGTACAAGCAGCTACACACCTGTCGAGACTGCAAGCTACTCTACACACCTGTCGAGGCTGTACCGCAAGCTACTCTACACACCTGTCGAGGCTGTACCCAAACTACTCTCACACCTGTCGAGCACACCGCAAGCTACTCTACACACCTGTCGAGAGATGTACGCAAGCTACTCTACACACTTGTTGAGAGCTGTACACAAGCTACTCTACACACCTGTCGAGAGCTGTACCGAAGCTACTCTACACACCTGTCGACTGTGCAAGCTACTCTACACACTTGTTGAGAGCTGTACCTCAACTCTACACCTGTCGAGAGCTGTACCGCAAACTCTCTACACACTTGTTGAGAGCTGTGCAAGCTACTCTACACACTTGTTGAGGCTGCGCAACTCTACACACCTGTCGAGCTGTAATACTCTACACACAACCTACTCTACACCTGTAGCTGTACCGCTACTACACACACACCTGTCGAGAGCTGTACCGCAAACTACTCTACACACCTGTCGAGAGCTGTACCGCAAGCTGCTCTACACACCTGTCGAGAGCTGTACCGCAAGCTACTCTACACACTTGTTGAGAGCTGTACCGCAAGCTGCTCTACACACTTGAGAGCTGTACCGCAAGCTGCTCTACACCCTTGTTGTGAGCTGTACCACAAGCTACTCTACACACCTGTCGAGAGATGTACCGCAAGCTACTATACACACCTGTTGAAAGTTGCACCACAAGCTGCTACATACCTGACTATAACAATACTACAAGCAACAAGATCAACCAACATGGCGGAAGTAATCGACAAATCGCCAAACTTTCCTCGCGGGTTTAACTTTGTCCTCCGCCAACTTGCTAATTATCTGACGGACTTAATGAAACTTTATTAAAACTTTGATAATTTACCGGGCAGGAAATGTTAATCCAGCGACCACCCTGATTGTCCTGTGGCGCTTAAAGGCGAGATTCTGGGACCACCCTTGACTCTTATACCTCAAGTGCAGGTAAAAGGGAGAGAGGTGAGATGAGGCAGGGATGTAGGTGTGGACACAACGTATTAAGGAGGTAGGGAGGAGTAAGAGGGGTTGTGGAGGAGATAAGGTTGATGGAGTAGGGGAGAGTTATTGATGGATCATACATAAAATTGGGGAATGATAGACGTTGGGGAATTATATAATAGGGAAGGAGTGTGGGGAATGTTAAGGAAAGAAAGTATTTGTGGGGGAAAAGAGGTTTTAAAGTTAGGGAAAGTTGAGCGGGATAAAGGACAAGATATAAGCTGTTTTGGGGGAGAAAATGTGGTGAGAGGGAAATGTATTATGTGGAGAAGGGCGGTGATGGAGTGAGAGAGAGTGTGAGATAGTGAGGTGAGGGTGAGTAAAGTAAGAAGGGAGAGTGTTGAAGAGAAATTAAGTGTGATGGTAGAAAGTGTCGGGAGGAGGTGAAAGAGGCTCATGATGTGAGGGGTGAGGTTAAGATGGATGCTGAGGAGGGACAGACACACACACGGGTGAGGGGGTGGACACGAGTTCAGGGGAGAGGGGTGGGAGGAAGGTGAGGGGCGGCGAGTGGTTACATGAAGCAAGGTGATGAAGAAGAGTGAGGTTAGGTTAGGTTAGGTTAGGTTAGGTTAGGAAAGGGTGTATCATTGTATCGTGACTGTCATATTTTACGTTCACTTGTCCTTATCTACAACATATTTTACTTATTTCTTGACACCCGGAGGCCACACTAACCAATATTTGGACTTGGAAGAAAAATCTAATTCTTAAATAATAGGTACCTTACATTTATGTCATACATATTAATGTTATCAACCTTCTGAAGCGGGAGAGTTTGAGTGGATGGTTCGCTGTATGAAGTTGGTGACAGTTTATGAAAAAAGTAAAAAACTAAAATATTTCTACACAACCAGTTTTCATATCACTTTATTGCTCGTGTTGCAGATATTACACACACAGACACAGTTAATATGTATTGAATAAATTTACAGCACTAAGAACAAATTATATTCTCGTCCATGCGAATAGTTATATCAACTTTATTTTGCCACTTTCGAAAATTTAGGAGAATACCTTACACTTTCCTCCGTCTCTTCCGCCTGAGACAATAAAAAGACAGAAAATCGAAACATGATGGTAAAGAAGGAAGATATAAAGTTAATGAAATAATGGTGACACAAGAAGCTTTGGGTAAATGATCAGGTGCTACGGTAGACCCGCCAACTCCCCACAACAAGTAACCCGCCAACTCCCCACAACAAGTAACCCGCCAACCCCACAACAAGTAACCCGCCAAATCCCACAACAAGTAACCCGCCAACTCCCCAACAAACCCGCCAACTCCCAACAAGTAACCCGCCAACCCCTACAACAAGTAACCAACTCCCCACAACAAGTAACCCGCCAACCCCTACAACAAGTAACCCACCAACTCCCCACAACAAGTAACCCGCCAACTCCCCACAACAAGTAACCCGCCAACTCCCCCACAACAAGTAACCCGCCAACTCCCCCACAACAAGTAACCCGCCAACTCCCCCACAACAAGTAACCCGCCAACTCCCCACAACAAGTAACCCGCCAACTCCCCCACACGTGCACTGACTAACCAATACTGTACCTCCAGAACACTATCTGTCTATTGATTTCCATCCAACAATTCCTGGCGAGACTCAACCGTGTAGTGTAAAACAACTGACACAAATATCAACACCTTTGAACCCCACCATACGCGTCTTGGTTGAGAGATGTGTTAACTATTACTCTGAGGGAATTTCTATGGAATAAAAAACTATCTATTTGGGGTGGTCGATAAATTTCAGAATGAACACTGCGACTCCTGTTGTCTCGGTAGGGTTGTCAAAATCCTTCGCCCGTTGTTTTCTTTTCTTTTTTTTTCCAACTCAATTTTGTCTTGATAGTTTTTTTGAATGACTGTACATATGTCATCGCATGGCTAATCATAATGTGTTTGTATGTTAACGTGTGTTTATGTATGTATGTATTGTTTCGTATATATTCATTCATGGGACTAAATCCTTATTAAAATATACTCTGAAACATCGACCAAGACACTAGACGACTGATGACACTTGGCCGTTAACACAGACTCGGAGAGAGGAGGTGTGGTGAGTGACGACCTGACAAAGAAGTAGTTGACCAAGTTATGATGCAGTAAATCTCTTAGCTGCTCGATATTCCCCCTCTCTCTCTCTCTCTCTCTCTCTCTCTCTCTCTCTCTCTCTCTCTCTCTCTCGTAGACAACTTGTTTATATATTTCTTATCTTATGTCTCTTATGATGAAATGTGTTTTTTGCTTTAACTTTTGTTCCGTTATCTTTTATTGTTTTACCTCTTTCTTTACCTCACCTGGGTTCTTCTGTTCACTGAGAAATAAGTAGCATCTGTCCTGTTATCCTTGAACGTATTTTGTCCTAAATTCGCTGAACTTTCGAGGAATAATTTACGTTTTGGGGAATTTAAAACACGGAAACATACGGCATTTTTCAGAAATTATAAATACTGTTTAGTGGGTGGCATACAGACCTTACCTGTTTATCATATGATTCTTTACAACAATTTTAATATAATACAATATGATTTTTTAGTGTTTAAGTTGCTGAATAGTATTACCATTGTGTGCTGTGAGAGCCATCACTAACTCTCTGCCTCTGTCTCTCTCACTCGCGAGGTGGAAGGCAGTGCTGAACACCTCAGTATTCCTCACCACAATAAATGGTCTCCACATTTCGACACGACGGTGACGAAGTTGTTAGTTACGAGGGGGTGACAAAGTGTGTGTGTGGCCAATGTTTGTATATGTGCTTGTGTGTCAGTTAGTGTGGCCATGTGTATGAGTGTATATACATTACGTGTGTATGTGTGTGAGAAAGAGAGAGGAATACAGAGAGAGCGAGACAGAGACAGAAAGGGATACAATGAGAGAGAGAGAGAGGAAACGGGAGAAAGAAAGAAGCAGTGAGATAAAGTCAAGGTTGGCAGCGGGGACGAGACGCGGCATTATCAATACGGTCACGGGACACAAAGACAAGTTCCGTCAGGGGCAACAGAGACGCTCACCAACTTTGACATTTTAAAAAACACAGAAATAAGTTTAAAAGCCTCCAGACCGGTATTTTGGTGTCACTATTGTGTTAGTTTTACACAAAAAAGAAGCTTCCGTGGAGAAAATTCTGTTCGTTTTGTTTTATGTGAAAACTTTCGGCCGTATTGAGAGTTGGTCGAACTATTACTGCGTGTGAGGGCTTAAAGGAGGATCAGACCTGGCAGCCGTGTTGCTCATCCTTGCCATGAAATAAAAGTTAAAAGGGATTTTTTTTTGAGGGGGTGGAGGGGGGGAGGAGAAGGGGCAGCATAGGAAACTGGATTGCGATGGCTTCTGTGTACACTTTCACACACCCAGAATGTTTGGATATTTGTAATACGTTAAATATTGAAATAATAATTCAAGTGGAAAATTTACGTATTAATCTAGAATGCAAAGTGATTCAACAACAAAGTATTAACAGTTCATATAATTATTCCAATATGTGAGCAAATTAGCAATCCATCCTAAATTATTTTCTGATGAATCTTAAACTATTCTCAGTGAAGGTCAGCTGGGTGTCTCAACCAAACAAACTCATTTAGGAACATGCAACTGACATGAATATTCAGACTTACTGTATATAACGGAGTTACAAATTCTGAGTGGTCTTGGTTTTGTAGAGGAGTATCCTTAATTTTGCTGTAGGAAGGAGAACACTGTACTGATTCAGTGCGTAGTGTAGCTGTATAATGTAGAGAATTAGAGACGGAGAGATGTTGAAAATGACAGAGGAGAAGACGTAAGAAAAATTGAGAAAAGACAGATGATAAGACGCGAGAGAGAGCGAGATTGAGAGAGACAGACGAGAAGACGTGAGAGATTGAGAAAAAGACAAAGAAAACGTGAGAAAGATTAAGAAAAGGATAAAGGAGAACACCAGAGAGAGAGAGAGAGAGAGAGAGAGCTGTCACAACAAGTCCATTAACGTGACAAACTGGCATAAAATATTCAGTCTCTCGATCAATGGATTCGCAAAGAAGGCGGTGCGGTCCTCAGAGGCGAGCCATGACTCGGAATTACAGTATACACGACCACGACTGTCCAAGGTAAACCTGTATGTGATGTTTACCATATTCCACCTCCCTCTGTGAACTGATACATCATAATGAACAACTCGCCCTATACACTAATATAATGAAGACCTTGGTAACTCATCTACTATACATAATTTTTATACTTTGAACTCATCATACAGTGACCATTATAAAAGCTATATTGTTATTGATGTCAAATGTATATAATTTTCATATACATTTTGTAATGATAAGAAGTAGATATGAAAATGAAAATCTTAAAAAAAGCGAGAGTGAGGGAGAGACAAACAGATGTAAAGACGGAGAGAGAGAGAGAGAGAGAGAGAGAGAGAGAGAGAGAGAGAGAGAATATAATTTTGGGCGCGTGTATCCCCACAGGTGTTACTGACAGAAGGTGGGTGTGAAGTATGAATGTAGATAAACACGACAACGATTTACTGCCAACAATCTCTACACAAAAGCGATTTTTACACCGGCAGTCCCATAATTGCTAGTTATAGGTGGTGGGAGGAGACCGGGGGTGGGGGGGTATGCCTAGGAAAACGCTGTGTACTCTGGTCATGAACGGCTGAGTACGTCTGTTGGTAAAGGGAGCTCTAGAGGATGACCATTGATATACGTGACTGTGTAGCTATTGAACTGTTGCAATGTCCGTTAAGAGAGTTTCAGTTAGTGTTTCAGTTGGAGTGCACAATAATACTATAATCAGTAGTGTTACCCTACCTGCTGACAATGTGTCCAATAGCAATTATCAATAACACCTTAGAAATAACATACAAACTGACACTGAACTGTATTAAAACAAGATTGCAGTAAAATAATTGGCTTCCTGTAATAATACTCACACACGATATTAAGTAAAGCTCTTTGTGGCATAAATAAATGAATTTTATCGCCTTTACCAGTATCTAATATTTACCACTATCCTGGGGTTGATAACTCCTTGGTAACTTTTATTCGTGGTAAAGTTATGTTGGCTATCCTGCTCATGGTTTTAGTTATATTAAGTACTGATAATAATCTAAATGATACAAGTAAGGTTAGGGAACTCTGGAACACACACAATGTTATAGTCACTTGTAAATAAACTGTATTCACGATAATCAGGTTACTAAAGTGATTAAAATTATCCACTTATGTAGAACAGGTTGTGTGTAAATAAGACTGGTAATGAGGGCCGTGCAACACTTGATTTATCTTAATTACTCCATTATTATCTTTCTTTAATTGTCTCTTGTTGGAGCCGAGTGATTACACCTCTTGTATAACACACACATACACACACACACACACACGGACGGTTGTACTTCCACTCTCATTAATCCTTCAATGATCCCTGGACAATTATCTTGATTACAAGGTTTTAAACACCTACAAAATTCATCTGCTTGATTACTTGTTCAACCCGAGGCTCACCCCGCCCTTCATAGTCTCACAATCCTCTAGTGTATATCGTTGATAACCTTCTCTCTCTTCTTATAAGTTCCTTCTGAGAATAACTGATAATATCTTAGGGAGAGGAAGGAATAATTGCTTTAGGATAATTATTAATAATCTTCTTATGAGGAATACTGGTAATTGTCGAATCACCTGAAGCATCTTCACCCCTAACTTATTTCACCTGAAGATTAACCATCCTAATGCTAACGTAGCTCAAACTAACCTATCCTGACCTAATCTGACCTAACTTAATCCTAATCAAGTCTAGTCGAATCTAAACTAACCTAATCTAATCTCATTCCCTTTCCAAATACCGTTAGGATGGTTAATCTTTAGGTGAAATTAGCTTGGGTGAAGATTCTTCAGGTGATCCAATATTACCAAGAAAAACAAAAACAATATTCTTGCCTCCCCCACGATAACTCAGTCGGAGTGAAGCGTAACGGCTCGATCTTTCCCCTTGAGGGTGTGTGTGTGTGTGTGTACAGTACGTGTCAAGTTGGAATATTTACTATGTGGCAACTCCTGCGTCATATGTTTAAATAACTTCTGAAACAGACTTATACTCTGAGTCTCATAAATATATTAAATAAGGTTTTATATCTAATTAAGGCATTTAGTTTCGATACAGTTACAGAAGAGGTTAAGTTACGTTACGTTACGTTAGGTATGTGTTTTTTAACTCTGATTAGGTTAGTTTAGGTTAGGTTAGGTTAAGTTAGATTAGATTAAGTTAGATTATGTTAGATTAGATTAGGTATGTGTTCGTATAACTTTAATTAGGGGAAAATTTTAATGTGACAGAGAGTCTTGGGACATGTTGCTTCAAATGGGATCTTACGTGAGTCTGTGATAATGGGAGGGATGACAAAGAACATTAATTAAGAGGAAATGTAAGAAAAAATAATAGTAGGACTTTATGTACTTCTTTCCTTCTGGGAGCTGCTGTAATGTAGGCTGAGCTGGGCAATGATACAACCTTGTTAAAGAGCATTCCTGGGTGATAAAAGAGTTAAGGTTTATTAGCGCGCGCACACACACACACACACGTACGTTCCCTCCTGAGCAGCTGAAGTACTGGCGAATTTAACAACATGCCTGAGGTTACAATTAGACGATTAAGTTCTTTAAACGGATTTAACTACTGTATACATCTCGACCTCTTGTGTGTTAACCAGCCCTAAGGCTCTCTTGTGCCTTCCCTACCTCAGTTAAGTGAATAATTATTAGTCTCTTATACACTTCACTAAATGTACTTGTTTCTTGTCTCTCCACCTAACCCAACCCAACCCATACCAACTTAATGTATATTTTTTTAATGTCTCCCTCTGGTCTTACCTTACCTAACTTAATATAATTTTGTCTTTAATGTCTCCCTCCATCCCTTTGGTCTTTTCAGCCTGAGTTAACAAAGCCTTCGGTGTCTCTCGGAGTTAACTAACCGCTCACTGTCTCCCTCTGGTCTCCTCAATTTACTCAAGTTAATACACAAGTTAACTAAACTCTCTCTGGAAACTCAGCTTAAATACCCAGTAGCGACCAACTCATCAACGCTAAGACACTGTACCTGACCACACCGCCTGAAATACTATAAACTGTAAAAAATATACTAAACTATGATGGAAATTGACCAAAGTCATTGACGTATCATAAAGGATTGAATCATATACTTAATGAGTTTCTGTAATGAAGAATAGTGTTTATGTATGAATGTTATGTAAGTTATTAGAAAATTTTGTTTAGACAGAGATTAGAGAAGCTTCGGGTGTTTTAATTCCATAATTATTCTGTTCTGTGTTTCTGAACTGTTGATATTTCACAGATGCATTAACTGATAGAGATCAAGTCATTTGCAATGCTTAATTATCTCTAGTAATCAAGGATGACTGTTGTACAAAGCAGATAATTAGTTTACAGCAACATGCATACATACTGTATGGATTTTTCTACCACACGGTGCGGATGACAGGTGACACTACCAGAATACTTGGTTAATGATCATAATGAGACACAACTACAGGTATTTATGTTATTTCGGATTAATTTGGTTTATACTACATCACCTTTTGTCTTTACTCAATAATAAAACTTCGTTTTGTATTTTAAAACGCAAATTCAACCATTGCAACTGTTCCTAAATTGTGTGTGTCTGGGGGTGTGTGTGTGTGTCTGGGTGTGTGAACCAGTGGTGGAGAATTAGTGAGGTTGCTACCGGCGGTCGTGAAATTATTGCGCCACTCGCACCTGTGTTTACTGAGACCATCATTCTTACTCGTTTACTCGTTATGAAATAGGAATCACGGCCAAAATTATTACTGTGTCCTTCCTTTACATTGTTCACTACTTTAAATGGTATATTAAAATATGTTTCAGTATAAGATATAAAATGTAAATGGTTTCCTGATCGTTTTTATACAATATGTAATAAAAACTAAATCAACACGTTCAATTTTTATCAATATGGACTTATACCAAATATTTCTATAGCCGAATGTAAAAAGTTACTATATGAAGCGTAACCGAAGTTTAACAGAAGATAACAAATAATTAAAGAGACATAAATCATTGTCATTTGTCTCCAGGATCGAGTAAACATTGACGTGTTGTTGGTAAAGTGTCCTTTTAAGTTTTAACACATTGATGTTGATAACGAGGATCATAATTACAGCTTTACCCGTCTATTGACTTAACTGGTGTAACGACCGGCGCCAGGCAATTATGCAGGTAATAAGTTAGTTGCAGACAGTCCGAACACTCTCCAGCAGTTACGAGATAATATGCAAAGTTTGACTATCAACTTAATTGATAACGCGACTTTCATGACGGTGGAGAGGGACTGCTGTAGAAGAACCAAATTGCCATTTAATCACCAGCTCGTCTCTGATTCTCAGTTTATTAAAAGCTGAATCTGACGACCTAGATCACACCCTTCACTAAAATCACTCTTAATGGCCTTTGTGACGCTTTAACTTGTCATTTTTTCCCACTGTCTTTTGGTCAGGAGTGAGACGAACGATTGTGTAGACTCGGTCAGGTCTCTCTTGATCAATTATGTCTCATCACCTAAACCTCCTCCATCATAAGAGAACCAGTGATGATACGAGACTTACGCCCCTCAGAAGGTCAAGTTAGGTCTCGCCAACCCCCATGTTATACTAACGTGTTTGGTATATTTATGAGCTCACGTATCCTGAGAAGGTTGAGCTGGAGCACAACCTCAGGAGGATAAGTTGGATCACATGAAGATTATCCCCCACTAGATCTGTTCAGTGGTATAATGTATCCTACAACTATGTCACTTATCCTTAAAATGCTCGTATTAACACAAGTTCTAAGTGAGTCTTGAGTGCTGTTTCCTAATGAAGTTAAGAGAAGTATATTAAGTATATCACTTTTTAGTAGAATGTTAAGTATTTAGGTACAGTATTGTCCTTTAAGGAGACGTGGGATAATAAACTTTCCTGATGTGTTACATAGGTTATATAAGTTATTTCACTCGTCTGTTTACTTTGTACTTGCATTATCATATCTTTCTTACTTTCTTATATTCACACACACACACACACACACACACACACACACACACACACACAAAACGTTCCATGCCGTCAGTGGATGTCGCCGGCCATGATTGGTTGTCATATCAGAGCGTGTGAGCAAACAGTGTCTCCATAACTTGCCCCCCCTGTTCTCGTTACCAACTCATCATGTCAGCCACCACCAAACTCCCCTCCACCACCGCCTCTGCTTTTAGTGCACCTCTCGCCTTCTTTGGTTTGGCTATAATGTTCGTTTCTATCGTCTCGGGCACCACAGTCGTCTCACCTCCCCTACCTTGTGTCGTCTTCCGAAATGTTAAACATACATTGACGTTCATAGTCAGTTGGTACTCAGAGGTGAATTATTTTTTCACTAAATCATTCAGTGTGTGTGTTCCTCATGTCTGAAGGTTGGCGACCACAGCCCTCCAATCCTTTAATGTTTTCAGCTTGTATGAATTCTCTAAGCATTTACTTCATTCATCCATCCCAGTCTTTTTCTTCCCCCGGCCACCCTCCCCTTAATACTATCTAATATATCAGCTGGCTACAATTATTTATATTTCAGAATGTATTTTATTATAGAGACAACTTCAGTCTTTACCGCAATAACTCCAAGCCTTTACCTTTTTTTTTACCACTAGTATATTGAACAGCTTCAGTAAGTCTCTTTAATATCTGCACGTAATATGTCGAGTATCATAAGCAAGTCTTAACTTTTTTATTATTATTTTTATCGGGTCATGAGAGTAGAGTATTTATTTATTTATTTTTTTACAGGGCAGGATCATCCGAAAAACATTAAAGGATCGAGACTAGTAACCATTAGCTACAAAACTGTCCCTTTATTTTCTGCGGGCTTCGTATACCCTTGAACACCACTCCAATCTACATGCTGATTGGCCAGTCTCCACACACACACACACCCAGCCACAACCACACACACACAACCACACACACACACACACACACACACACACACACACACAACCACACACACACACAAAACCACACACACACGCACAATTTTACGATATCCTTTCTAGTCATAAATGATACATGGAAAAAATAATTATTTTGTATAACATTATTACTGCCTTACAAATCCACTATTATAAAATATTTTCTATTATTGTTAAATATAAAATGACCTTATATATTGGTGTATGTTTAAATGGACAGAGAAATTGTCTACAGTATGAAAACAGGTGTAGAAAATCCAGATTAAGTTATGAGAGAGATTCTTGTACAGTAAACACCTGGTTTAGACTAGTTCTTGTACCCGCATCTATGAGTCATATTTGTACAACATATAAACTTACCTAAACATCATAAGAGTTTTTATTCTATATTTCCACGAAACTTCCTACTAGTTACAAATAGTTATAATACTCCAACAGGATACAGATCGCCTTTACACTGCGCCCCAAACGTTAGAATGTTTTTAAATGAACCCTTTCCTGTGAGGTGAATTGGGAGGGGAGGATCTACATTATATTCTGCTCCTCGTTTTCTGGTTTAAACTTCTTTAAACTTTTATTTCACATCCCCCCCCCCCCCCTCACTTCCACCTTTTCTTCTCTATGTGCCACTCGAAGCGCGTACCCCGTAGATATGAGTTCCGAAAGAGGGTAGCCTACTCATTGATTAGGTTAGGTTTGTTAGTTTTCTTTATTTGCTTTTTTAGGGAATTTTTCGAACTACGAAACTGAAATGCGGACGCAAGAATGACAACTGTTTTTGGCATATTTTTCCTGGTTTTTTTTTTTTTTTTTACTCGTATCGTTGGGGCACCTGAGGAACTAATGGACAGGGAGCAATGTAAATACACACAGACACACACACACACATCTTTCTGCCTCTGCCTTTTCTCTACTGTTTGGCTATCCCAACCTCTCTCTCTCTCTCTCTCTCTCTCTCTCTCTCTCTCTCTCTCTCTCTCTCTCTCTCTCTCTCTCTCTCTCACCCCCCCCAGCGTGATATTAACCAGTACCGCCACCACCCTGCACACCTTTACAGCTCACTAATGAACTTTTGCCGCCTATAAGATTATTACGTGTCGTCTGAAGATCGTCTTGATAATATTAGTGTTTCTCAAGTTTTGCGTGAGTTTTAGGTGCGTTTTTCGGTATTTGTCGCGTTCTTGTGCGTTTCTCAGTATTATTCCTCAGTCTGGTGTGTTTCTGAATCTCCTCTGTTAGTATTCTTTCTAAGTCTTTTTCAAACGTGTATTTGTCAAGTTTCTCATGCTTTTGTGTCTCAGTCTTTTCTCTCATTTACGTGTCTCAGTTTAGGTTTGGTTAGTGTCAGTCTTTTATGTCTCATTTTAGCTGAATCTTTCTCAGTCCTTGGTTTCAGTCTTGTGTTTTCTTTTGTTCTGTCTTGTTTCTCAGTTTTCAACCATCATCTCTCAGAATAACTTTACTCTCTATCCTCCTGCTTCTCTTCCTACTCCTACTCCTCCTCCTCCTCTTCCTCCTCCTCCTCCACCTCCTCTCCACCTTGATTTTCTGCTTTTATTCTGAGATTTTCTTTAGGTATATCTTTTTACCTTACATCCTATTCCCTTTTCCACGTTAAACCTCTTCTTCTCCTCCTCCTCCTCATCTTCTTCTTCCTTTTCCTCCTTTCCCTTTTCTTCCTCTCTCTTAATCCGTTCCTCTCTCTGTCTTAATTCCCATCTCTTCCCAAGTGATTATAATCTTAAGTTTATTCTTTTTCTACCCCCCCCTCTCTCTCTCTCTCTCTCTCTCTCTCTCTCTCTCTCTCTCTCAGTGTCTCGGATGTCAGCAGGTTATCCCTTCCATCTCTCCCTTTACCTTTACCTGCCCTCACCTTCCTACTCTTCCTCCTACTAATGTCTGTTTATAGGATTACATTAATTAGTGGTTAATTCAGTTCATCACAATTCCTCTCAAGATTAATACAACGGCTGGATGATCAAGTCAATAAATGGGATTAATTGTCTCATAAGGGAAAAAAATTATAGACGTTGGGAAATGTATTCTTGAAAAAAGGTAGAAAATAACAATGTAGTGACAACAATAATAATTTGTTGTAGTTGAATGTGGGTGCGCCAAGTCCGTAGACTTGCTAGTGATAATGGAAGGGGTAGGAATGACCTATAAGCAACAACGAAATATTTATACCCAGGAATATCTCTACTGCAACACTACAACTACAACAAATACAATGACAACAACAATTACAACAGCAACAACAACACCAGTAATAACACCACCACCATCAGTAACAACAATATCACCACCATATTAATACCAACAATAATAACCCCAGCCTCTATAACAACACACTGTAACCACCAGTCGACCACTCTTGAGTTGTTAAAAGAATATTCCTTTGGATAGTTCCGATGAAAACGTGTCTACAAATTATATTATATTTTTTTATCCGATATTTTGCTCAGAATTTGTAAATATTTCATTCAGAATAAAATGCTGAACTCACTGCTGAATGTATATAATTTTTTTTGTGTGTCCATATTTCTGAAGTTTTATTTATTTATTTATTTATTTTTTTGCATTTTTGGGGCATTATTTTGTTTATTTTTTAATTTATATAATATGCGGTTTATTTTGTGTTATTGTTTCTGTGTTTTAACTTGGAGTTATTTTATGGTTAAGGACACAAAATACGTTATTATAATTTCAGTATTGTATTATTTTCTATTTTCGTATTATCTCCGTTGATATTATTATTATTAATTACTGAAAAGCATAAAAAAGAATTAGTATTATCGATAAATTAAATAAATAAGAAATACAATTAATTTGAATACGTTTTTATATAAGACATATTACTTTTGAGTGAGTCAATAAAATAAAATCAACAGATTATAATTCAATGGGTTTCGAACCGTAAAGTGAACCACCGAACCGCTGTCCCACATCTTGGTTCGTCTCGCATGACACCCGAAATGGCAATATTATGCAAACGTAACTTTATCACATCATAAACGCAACATCACTCACAACATTACCATCAATATGAAATAAATATCACAGTTTGGTATGTATGAAGGGTCTGGTCACACCCCTCCCCCTACACCCCATCACTGGTGCAAAATCTACTCGTAAAACTTCCTTGTTAAACCAACCTGACTGTACAAATGTCAAAACCATAAGCCAGTCTGAGTCAATCTGAACCATTTTCTTAGGTAACTCGAGAGAAGGTAAGGTCACTGAATTTTGAATCATAATTACAGATCAAGGTGTTTTGTAATGCACAGCAGAGAGACAGACAGACAGACAGACAGACAGACAGACAGATGGATGGACAGACAGAAAGACATTTAAGCAAAAAAAAAAATATTACAAACAGATAAATAGCCTGTGACCATCATTCAGACAGGAACACAGAACACATCAATAACCAGGCACAGCAAATATGCCAGAGTAAAACAGACAGATACCAACAGAAAACACACAGACAGTCAGATAGACAGACCAGACATAACAAATTGATATAGAAGCAGACCAATAGACGAACAGGAACAAAAAAAAATAAAAGATATATGAAAACCTTACAGACGACCATACAGACAGAAACACACACACACACACACACACACGTTACAAGCGGACACCAATATCGATGCCCCCAACAAACACCCGAGAGACACAGGGGGACAGACAGTTTGGTGCATCTAGCGATATCGTCTGAGTTTGTCGATCATCTGTACCAGCAAACTACTACTACGCCTCTCGCCCGATCTCCTCCCAGGCATGTTAGATGTTGCCTGAAAATACGAGAGGCAAAAATTTCTTACTGAACGTTTGGTTTGCAATATGCCATGTTGTGTGAGTATATTTCCGGAGGGACGCAGTGGAGGTATAGGAGGAGGCAGATAGTAACTTAACGGTGCAGTTTTTTGTGTGGAGTGCTTGTGTGTGATCGGTGCTGGGTAATAATAGTAATACCATAACCTTTAGATGATATTTATCAGATAGTATACAACCAGGAACGGAATATCATAAAAAATTTATTCTAACAGATCAAATTATATACAGTATCCTCTACGAATGAACATTTTGGCATTTATAGAACACAAATATTATTCCAAATTTGAGGGAATTAGCTAAATATTTATACAATTTATAAGGATTTGTGTATTTCATCGGGGCATGATAGCAGATAATTAAAATAACTATGTATGGCCTCTAAATGGTCAATAGTCGAGGAAAGGGTCTGTTTGACGATGATTGTGTGTGTGTCGGACTCAAAAACCCAATCCAGTCTTATAAACTTAACCCAGCCTTATAAACCTAACCCAACCTTACAAACCCAACCCAGCCTTATAAACCTAACCCAGCCTTATAAACCTAACCCAGCCTTATAAACCCAAGCCTTCCTCAGCTAACATAGCATAACTTCTTTCCTGTACTTAAGCTGAAATAATCCATAATTGCTGTCGTAAATGTAGGAGTATATATATATATATATATATAATTTTTTTTTTTTGCGTCTTAGTATATAATCCCTGCCATCAAAATGTACTCCAGTATTAATTTCACAAAGATGTAACGTATAATTCCATGGACACGGTACCTCCCCGCACACCCACCAACACGATACACCACCACACGTGGATGTCAGATACACACACTCTCTCTCTCTCTCTCTCTCTGTTCTACACCGTGAATTTTGTCGTTCTCAGGACTACACAATATTCTGGTTTTCGTCACTGTAAATAAAACTCTCTATATCACTAACAGAGCTCAGATTACATTGTTAGAAATTGTTAGAAAAGAATTTCAGGCTAACGTTACACACACACAAATTGTTCTTCATTACAGGTAAAATACAATCAGTATATAGATTGTCCTCACTAAATTTACAGTAACTTCAGATTGTCCTAATTGCAAAAATTATTAAGTTACCCTCATCATAAAGACACTACATAATATATTCCTTACAAAGACACTCAGGTTGTTTTCATTATTATAAAAAAAAACAGAACAGCTAAATCCCACAAACACACAGACTTTAACTATGTTTATTATTGTTTAACAAAGGTAATATTCCCAGCAGTTACTCTGAAATGTATATTGTGCTCAAAACAAAAGCTAACTTCATCCAGCAGCCTTGACAAACAAACCACTTGAATAAAACATTTATGTATTTTACTGAGAAAAAAATAACTCCTCACGGTTTACTCACAGCAAACAAATCTTACAGACAACTTGTAAACAAACTTGACTCTTCTTGTCTACTCAAAGAGTTAAACAATGTTATTTTTCCTTTTATTTTTGAAGTTTGGAAACATGAAGACTGAAAAATTTTCTTAATGATTATTTAGTTTTAAGATTCTGGGTTTAATAAGGAACAGAGGAGCAGACGATGTGAGGGAACGAATAGGTTTTGTCCTATAGTGTTCTCCTTATAGTTGTTATACAAGGGAGGAATTATTGAGGCTTCTTTATAGTTTCTTCTGTCTAATATAAGATCTATTTTCTAGTTGTTATTTCTGTTTATTTCTATTTTAACCTAACCTAACTTTAGATCTATTTTCTAGTAGTTGTTATTTCTATTTTAACCTAACCAATGGGAAGAAATTATAAGTCAAAAGCTCAAAGCGGTTACCAATAAATGTTCATCTAAAGTAATGAAAAAAAAAACTTAAAAATCGGTAAATTCAATCAACTTGTGAGTTTATCTTAAGTACTGTCTGACAAATTGAATCTCAGGACCTTCTATCTGACGAACCACTTTGTTGAACAGAAATATTATTTGTTGAAGAGTCATATGTTTCCTTCCCTCTCTCCTCTACTGTGTGTTACTCTGATAGCCGTTCAAGAGACACACACCTAACCACGTTTCCGTATAGATTTCAATAACATATTATCAATAATTTCTATGTTGTTGTTCTTTTAATTTCCTTTCCATCATAATCACGTAATTCACACATTCATCTTACTAGTATCTCTCTCTCTCTCTCTCTCTCTCTCTCTCTCTCCTCCCTCTCTCTCTCTAAAATATTAATCATATTTCCTTTCATTCTTATTGTCAACTTTTTTTGTACCTGACACATTATATTTCTCCACCTTAGTTTTTGCTTCTCGTGTCTCGGGAAAACTTTACGTCAGATATCTTTCACATGTTTACCGTCTGTACTGTGACAGTTTGTTCCAGTCTTGTGTTCTTCACCTGGCGAGTCTTTGAAGTTATTTTTATATTTTGGTTATGGGTACTACTGCAGAGACAGCCCGAGATAGAGTTGATAATAGAGATAGAGAGAGAAAAATAGCCCAGCGTTTATTAAAGTCATTTTAAATCTACAATTCTTACCGATGTTATTACCAGCGCCTCAGTTCTCCCTCACACTCACTAAAACACTACAACTTTCTAGTTTTTTTTTGTACCGTACACAATAGTTTTCTCTAATGTGATTATTTCTATTTACTTTCAGTGTTAACTCAAGCCGTGGACGCAATACAATCAAGTACTTTCTTTAAAAATATATTTGTTCCCACTCAGTATAATTGTACAATCTGCTCTTACTTTATTTTTTTTCTCAAGAGTTATATTATATTGTCTTCAGTAATATTACAATATGTTCACTCGATATAGTTTAGTTTTCTTCGTTTCGTGTAATGCTATTTTCTTCACTTCGTATTGTCGTAATTTCTCTACTTAGTATAATATCATGGTATTCCCTGCACAGTATTGGTGTTAAGTATAATACACCCAGCATACTTCCTAGACAATTATTCTACTGCTGTTACCCTACGTTATACACCCAGCATACTTTAATATTGCTAACTCAGTATCTACGTATATTCTCCAGCAGTATAATCCTGTATTGTAGATGAGTGTAATGACAAAGTTCTTCACCCGGAATAATCCTATTTTCTACACTAATATAATTCGCCTGTTTCCTGTTAACATTCACTTAATGTTAGAGTCAACACCAGTTTATATAAATGTTCTGTACCTCTGTTTAATTCTATATTGTAGAGCCAGCTTGATCCTGTTAATCATAGTAGTGTCTGCTTGTTACTGTCGTCAAAAAGACTATAGTCTGCTTGTTACTGCCGTCTATAATACTATAGTCTGCTTGTTATTGTCGTCGATAATACTATACTACTATATTACAGTCAATATTCTGGTTCTTGTTGTTCTAAGGACTGTCTTCTTCAGGGACTGGCAGTATTCTGGGAGGAGTGAATGTTATTAAGAATATAGTCTTAGAAAATCATATTTAGGCATGTATCTTGGTTGGGCTAAGGTCTTTATTTCAGGTTATTCCACTAAATTTATGCTGATAATTTTTTCAATGTATGTATTCATTTATATATTTGTTTCGTGTACTGTATATATGTTTCTCCAGCTTTATAATTCCCAGAAAATATCTACTTTCTATAGCCATTCAAATTAAGTATGAAAATTTATCCCAATTTCTCGAAAAATATTAGAATAATTCTGTTAATGTAAAAATTGAGTAGTCCATTAGGATACAAGATTAAAATACACATCAAAGCGATAATTCGGAATTGTGTGTGTGTCTGTAATCCACTCCAGTGATGGTTTAATACTTTGGGAGAAACGACCAACAAATACCCACTCATTCAACCAGATAACAAGGAAAACAAAAACACTAAACACAGCAATAACAAAAATAGTAAGTTAACAACGAAAAACAGCACAGTTAAGTCAATAAGGAACACTTTTATCCACATTAGAAAATACAAAACTAACAAGAAATAAATTACCAATGAAAAACAATAACGTTAACTTACTGCCAAACACTATTGTACACGTCAGAAGACACCGATTTCCATTCATGATTGATTTGAGTCTCAAGTGAACTCAAACAAAGATTTTCTTCATGACAACAAAGTATGGGATTTGAAACTTCTCTCGTAACTCATGAAACTGTTTGTTAGTTCAGGAACTATTGTTTGTACAGCTTTGCACACCCACGGCTCGTAAGATATAGAGGCAAAATTAGGTATGTCTACGTAAACAGATCCCAGAATACTCGCTAACGTCTTAATTGGTAAGAGGAGAGGGAGGGTGGGGGAGGAGGCATCTAAATTTGCCCCACGACCTTGATTTTTAACATAGCTGAAATCTGTATGTTTTTTTTTTTTAATCTGTAGTTAATTTTGGCCGCGGTACGACATACTGTAGATGGGCCAGTTCCTCCCCGTCACCGACTCTCCCACTGGTACAGCACATAATACTTCTTCTCCTCTTGAAGTATGACACACTAAACACATCGCCTGCTGTGTCTAGGTATAATCATAGGGTATTGTGTCATGGGGAACTGTTTAAGGTCATGGGGCACTGTTTAAGGTCATAGGGTACTGTTTAAGGTCATGGGGCACTGTTTAAGGTCATAGGGTACTGTTGAAGGTCATGAGGCACTGTTTAAGGTCATGGGGCACTGTTTAAGGTCATGGGCACTGTTTAAGGTCATGGGGCACTGTTTAGTCATGGGCACTGTTTAAGGTCATGGGGCTGTTTAAGGTCATGTGTTTAAGGTCATAGGGGTCACTGTTTAAGGTCATGTGTTTAAGGTCATGGGGCACTGTTTAAGGTCATGGGGCACTGTTTAAGGTCATGGGAACTGTTTAAGGTCATGGGGCACTGTTTAAGGTCATGAGGCACTGTTTAAGGTCATAGGGTACTGTTTAGGTCATGGGGTACTGTTTAAGGTCATAGGGTACTGTTGAAGGTCATGGGGTACTGTTTAAGGTCATGGGCACTAAGGTCATGGGGCACTGTTTAAGGTCATAGGGAACTGTTTAAGGTCATGGGCACTGTTTAAGGTCATGTGTTTAAGGTCATAGGGTACTGTTTTTAGGTCATGGGGTACTGTTTAAGGTCATAGGGTACTGTTGAAGGTCATGGGGCTGGGGTCATGGGAAAGGTCATGGGGCACTATTTAAGGTCATGGGGCACTGTTTAAGGTCATAGGGGCTGTTTAAGGTCATGGGGCACTCATGGGGCACTGTTAAAGGTCATGGGGCACTGTTGAAGGTCATGAGGCACTGTTGAAGGTCATGGGGCACTATTTAAGGTCATGGGGTACTGTTTAAGGTCATGGGGCACTATTTAAGGGCATGGGGGACTGTTTAGGTCATGGGTCACTTTTTCTTGGTGGGGATCAGGGGAAACTGAGGCTAAAGAAGTGGATGGGGGTTGGATTATGGGGAAAGAGAGGCATAGTAATGGTTGAGGCCAGCTATTACCCCATGAAGCTGACTTAGTAACTGCTAAGTGTCTCATTACAGAGTGGAAACTGACTTTGTGGGAGAGTGGGTTAATTTTTTTTTACCGAGTCGATTTGCTGTCAATACACTCTTTCGGCTGATGTCTTTTATTCTCTCCTTTTGTTTGTCTTTATGTTTGTGTTAGTCTTGTTTTGCGTGTTTTTTCTGTGTCTGTCTGTCTGTCTCTTTTATATTTGTCTATTTGTCTCTTTCTTCATCTCTCTGTGCCAGTTACCTAACCTAACCTAACCTAAGCTGTTCAACATCGGCTCACAGCTGCTCACAGCCAGGCAGCCATTGTTAAACAAGAGTCGTTTAATGACTGGGTGTTGACATGGCTGACTGGGAGGGACTGACTGGGAGGAATTGACTGACTGGAAGGGATTGACTGACTGAGAGGGATTGACTGACTGGGAGGGATTTGACTGACTGGGAGGAATTGACTGACTGGGAGGAATTGACTGACTGGGAGGAATTGACTGACTGGGAGGGACTTGACTGACTGGGAGGGACTTAACTGACTGGGAGGGATTGACTGACTGGAAGGGATTGACTGACTGGGAGGAATTTGACTGACTGGGAGGGACTTGACTGACTGAGAGGTACTTGACTGACTGAGAGGGGTTGACTGACTGGGAGGGACTGACTAACTGGGAGGGACTTGACTGACTGACTAGGAGGGACTATCTGGGAAGAAGTTTAAGGCGGTTATAACACCAAGAAGCTATACACAGAGATATGAACAAGCTGTCCATCACGATAAGGCCGTCATATGCAGCTGAGGGAACCCATTCGCTCCTTCCCTGGCAGTCTATTGTGTTCTTGCATCAGGTGTCGTTACCAACTCAGCCTTGCAAAGGGACGTGTTGATGACCAAGGAGGAAGGACATCCTAACCTTCTAGATATTGTAAACGAAAGACTTGACAATGATACTTAATACGTCTTGTCCTCAGATATAAATGATATTGAGGACTTAAGGCATAACTTCTTTGACAAATATAACCCTGAAGCTTTATATAAATGAGCAGAGAGCTTATAAACGTGTTACGTAATTGCTCTTCCATTACATACAAATTTATTCATTGATCTCTCCTTTTTGATAATTTACTTTCATGTTTATTGATTGATAACTGTTTTAAATTCGTTGAGAGAGAGAGAGAGAGAGAGAGAGAGAGAGAGAGAGAGAGAGAGAGAGAGACTAGCAAGAGCCTAATAGATAAATATAACATACAAATCAATATATTGAGAAAGTATTTCCTCCCTTGGCTAAATATCATAATTTCGTCTTTGAGGTGAACCCATCACACCACTTGCTCTGTCTTTCTCTAACTGTTGCCGGGAAGTGAAGATTGAAGCATTCCTGACACCCTCGTTTACATGCTACACACGACTCGGAAAACATTAATATTCATCTAAACTCGAATAACATTGTCATCTTCCTGTCGTTATTAGATTTTGGTTGGGCAGGATAAATTGATCACCGCTTGAACGGATGCAACACTCATCCATCCAGGCCGTAATCCGTTCGTATAAGTGGATTGGTGGATGACATAAGGATATATAGCCGACGGTGGATAGATATTTCTTTAAGTTAGGTTAGGTTAGTTTTATACTGTACATAATTAAGCTGACAGGTGAAGTACAATTAGTACTCACCTGATAATCGAAATTTCTCAATTTTTTTTCTAAGCCTAATGTTACCTTAACATTACTGTATTTATTATTATGAATATATGTTTACACTTCATCTAATATATATGTACGCGTTATTATGCATAGTTTATGAGCGTAATATGTAGATATATTTACATATCCCGTTCACTATAAATCTGAATACACCCCACGCGCTGAGGCTAAAATTAATATCATCAAGTTCGCAATAAACTTAACACAAACAAACCGATAATTATAGATATAACGAAGTTTAGAGATAGCGAATAAAATCTTCCGAACCAATTCACTGAAATTTGGAGAAAAAAATGCAGAAAATAATAATAATATATATCACATCATATGCGGTTTTCTTATTAATTACATTTAAAAACTCGAACGAATTAATGTACAGAGAATTCCACAAATATATTTATCAAATTTGTGTCTACTGTTAGAGTTCGCTTTCACAGCTTTTTGTCGACTTTTTTTAGGAAATGTGATGAAAAATATTCGAGCTGGGAGTCAAGTAACTGAGAGATATACTCAACACCAAAGAGTTAAAACTAAAGAAACTCGGTCTTTTATAGAGAGAGAGAGAGAGAGAGAGAGAGACCTCACAGGGTTCATGCGATTTGGTTCATCCGATTTAGTTCATCGTACCATTAAAATGGAATATAGAGCATCACCATACACTACCTCGGTTCATTTAAGTCCTTCTCTGGTTCAATTAAGTGGTACATGAGTTAAGTGGTTCATGAGTTGAGATAAGTGGTTTATGAGTTAAAGTGTTCATGAACTATGTGGGTTATGAGTTAAGTGGTTCATGAGTTGAGATAAGTGGTTTATGAGTTAAAGTGTTCATGAACTCTGTGGGTCATGAGTTAAGTGGTTCATGGATTGAACTAAGTGGTTCTAATTCGCCACTTGGCGAATGACAGTTTCACACCTAACGGATCCTCGATATAACGGACTTTTATCTTTATTATTGTTCATTAGATGAAGGGTTCAGATCCAATATACCCTCGATATAACGGACTCTCCTCTCCATACAGTCCGCTAAGTAGAGGTTTCGCGTGTAATTAACTCTCGATATAACGGATTCTCGTCTCCATGTAGTCCGTTAAATAGAGGTTTTTACTTTACTTTATTGCTTACTCCCTCTACCTACCACGATATAGCCTCGTAACTGGTGTAAGTATTGTATATATAAATAGCTCACTGAAAAACTCTAATGACAACAGACTGTGTTATTACAGTGAGAGAGATTACTTTACTGAACATATAGTCTTGCTCTTGAATATAAACGTGTATAGATAGTTTGTTGACTATATCTGACCTAACTCAAAGCCTATTGGTAATTGCGATGGGGAAAGATTACTTATGCCAATGAAAATAATATATATTGGTAAATGATTCTTATAGAGCTGGTTCTATTTACGTATACTGACAGACTGTGGGTGGGTGGGTGGGTGGGTTTAATGAATCAATCACTGTGAGGTGTCATTCTGTTTATACCTGAGGAATGAATATACCTGTTAAATATATCCGTGGTTCAGGGGAGAGGCGAACGGATTTTAGTAGTTAACTGTCTATTATAACATTGATTTAAATTAATAGTAAGCACCAAAGACTAAGATATTTTCATTAATTAGTCAACAAATATCACAAATTGACGGTTTTACGTTATTTGGTCACCACAAGAGAAGAAAAATAACATATTAAATACCAAGGAGGAGTAATTTGTCTCAAAACTACTTAACCATGATTACAGTCCGGATACAGAGAGCTATTTTAAGTGTTTCAATTTATTCTCAACACGAATAACAGGATTGTAAAAGATGGTAATATGTTTTGTCTTTTACTCTCTTTAATTGACATGCATACATACAAATACACACACACACACACACACACACACACACACACACACACACACACATACACACACACACACATACACACACATACACACACACACACACACACACACAAAAGACGAAATAGATTATTCTGTCTCAAAATAAATCTAACCACGAAATTACCAAGATGAAAAAAAATCATCACGGAATATATTTACCCAAGAAATAGCCAAGGCAGGGAAAAAAATAATCAACATCATAGGGAAACTTTACGCTCAGAATATCATGGCGGGGATTTTTTTCTTATTCTTAATTAAAAAAAAGAAAACAAAAGATATAATCCGCAAAATATTCCAAGTTATGTTTTTATTTTATTAGGAAGAAATTCAGCGTGGATTTTCAAGATTATTTTATTTTTATTTTTTATTTCATTTTCTTTTGGCCTGGACGTTTTAGCATCTGGGGTAACTTAATTTAGAGTAATATTAGACTCGGTTAAGTGACTTTTAAGTTTTAGTTAAGCTGCAGTTCGTGGGCCGGGTGAGTGGTTCTCCAATCCCCCAGACTGGTTCACTGGTTAAGATGGTGAACCTTCTGTATGGTTCTTTGGTTCACGTATGATAGATTTTTTTTATAAAGTACAATAGTTCGTCTGGTTCTATGCATTATATTTTCTATACTTGAGTACAATTACAGTGATACCTCACTATAACGGACTAAATGGAAGGGTAGTGTAAGTCCGCATCGAAATTCATTAGAAACCTTTATATAACGGACTCTACCAATTAGATTGATGTCCGTTAAATAGAGGTTTTACTGTACTGTAATATTCAATAAAGTTTTACATTCATAAAGAAACTTCCATTTCAAAACAATTTCGTTAACCAGTGTCAACCTCTTGAGCGGAGTATACCTGGAGAGCGACACTACCTAGCTGCCTCACAAGTCACTACCTAGCTGCCTCACAAGTCACTACCTAGCTGCCTCACAAGTCACTACCTAGCTGCCTCACAAGTCACTACCTAGCTGCCTCACAAGTCACTACCTCACTCTACAGAAATAAAATAATCTCTCTATAATCGATTGATTTGTCAATAAACTCTAGTTTTTTCCTTTTTTGTTAAATATTTCTAATAAAGTCATTATCACTCGGGAAATATGATGAACGTATAAAAGTTTGGGATTTCTGATTACATGTGAAAATTCAAGCAAAGATACGTAATATTTGCTTTATATCGCTACGAGAAAACAGTACGATATGATTACTTTGTATTTTATTTTCGTATATTTTATGTTGTTGATAGTTGTAATAAAAGATGGTTGTATTATCATCATTACCATCTACGCTAAAAAGTTTTATTGAGTTTTACATTACTGTTATATACAGCAGGTGTTTCAATAACCCGTAGAAGCCAGGTAACACAATGACGAAATCTACGTTTCCAACTTTAGTGCATCAGTTAAGCAAGAAATTATATCATTAATGTTTTAATCTTTAATCACACCATAAAGTTTAAACAATATTTCCAGAAACTTGCAATAAAATCCATAAATTAAAAAAATATATAAAAAAGAAAAGAAAATTCATGACCTCGTTCTATATATCACTTTTGTTGAGAATCAATAGATATTATTTCCTTTTCAGTTAACATTATGATTGAAACTAAAGACTTTTCAGATTATTATTTCTCGGTAACTGTATCACACGAGGTATTATGACTGACTTATGATTACTGCCCTCATTCTGTTAAAAAAGAACCTCATTAATACCTCACTATTACCCTGAAACACGAGAGAAAAGTTAATATTACAGTAATTTTGAAATATAATGTACATGATTACATAGCGAATATAAAAACTAAACTGTATATATTATTTTCACAACATTTTGAATTTCCATCACGTTTAAAAGACCTAAAAGTTTTATGCGTTATATATATATATATATATATATATATATATATATATATATATATATATATATAACTTTAGAGTCAAACATGAGAATAAAAACTCTCATTACAAATTAATGTCACACGTACAACTACAACATTTTCAGGCGGAGTTTAGTGTCTATAAAAAGCATATTTAACTTTTCTTTATTGGGGAGGTAAAGGCGGCGAGGCGGGCCACTTGGGCTAAAATACAGCCTGCATTATCCCACGTCGACTGGTCTAATACCATGATTCCCTCCTTACCAGGCTGGCAAAACTCTTTATTTACACAGACTAATTAATTGACGAGAGCAAACTGAAATATCTTTTTTTTTCTACTTCACTGAATGGAGAGAGCAAGAGAGTAAGTAAAAAGAGGGGGGTTGAGGAAAGGAGGGGGTGGAACACAGAGAGAGAGAGAGACTACAAGGTGAGCTCTTACCTTAACAAGAGTTCTCTGGCTGAGGTAAAAGTACCCTTGAGCCGCCTCTCATGTTCCTCTTGACGCCTTAATAAGCAAGACTCTGAGTCGCTGCAGATTACCAGAATTAAACGGATGAAACGATTTTCTCACCGTTTTCTTAAGTCATTTTTGTTCTTATAATATTCATGACAATCCTTCTTTTATCAATGACAAACAAAGCCTGATTTGCGACTGATTATTTATGCTGTGTTTCTGAATTTGCACCTCACGCAAAAAGTTCCTTTGACACTAACACTAACGTGTATTAAATCCTCTTGGAAGATACACACTTCAGCGAATATAATAACTTGATAAATTCTAAGTTTATAACCTCTATTAACCCGTTCTTTTAACACACAATTAGTTAACAATCATCAACAATCATGACGGGACGAGCCGCTGCTAAGCCTATCTGGTGGAACGACTCAACACGAGACTGTCCCTAAGCGCGCGGTGTTGACGCGGACGGTGGGCGAAGGGCTCCGTGCCTCACCGCTGCTGCCGGCACACTACCAGCTCCCCCGTCGCGTCCGCCCGCCTGCCCCAACCTCCACTGGCGGGCGGCCTGGAGGTGTCGCCTCCCGAGAGGAGGCACGGAAGGAAGAAAGAAAGAAAGACTATAGAAGGATGCTAGGGAAGGGACACCGCCTAGGAAAAGCCACGGCTAGGGAAATAAGCCCCTGGGAGCCTGGCTAAGAGAGGAATACGACCTAGCTATAGCACACACGGTCTTCAGATGAAGGACTTGTGTTAAGGAGTTACCGGAGTGGGAAGAGCTCATTGGGAGGTTTATACACCACTCGCTGAAGGATTATTTTGATAACTTTCCAAGGTAGGGACGACTGCGTAAATGATCTTAAAGCTGCTGGATTTTGATTGTTGCTAAGACATGAAGGAGGTTCTGTGGAGACTATAGAACTGAAAGTAGTTCTTAAAGCTATTCTTAACACGAGAATGTAGCTTACCATTCCGCTAAAGACAAAAATACTTCTTGTTGGATCAAGAGCAATGCCCCCAAATAAAAAGATTCAAGACAAAATGATGCTGGATATTTTCTTCGTGGACAAAACCCAACCAAGAGAGACTCAGGAGATCTGTCTGCTCGGGGGACACTTGGCATGAGTGTTAGCACGGCGCAATAACACGAGAGGCACCAGACATCAACTCAGGAGTAACGTTTTCTGACACTCACGTGCGAGTCAGGTTAAGCAACTTCAAGCAGACAGAAGGCAACGGCGGCCAAGATAAATAAAATATACAAAAAACATCGGTGTTAAAGATATATAGCACAATTACTTTTTATAAAGAAAATGCGCTTACCAGATTAAGGTGCACCACTGTCACGCCTCATCGGCCACACATCCCTCAGCTCCTCTCCGGGAAGCGTTTCCTCAGCATCACTGATAAAATGTGTAAACTCCTTTGGATGCATTATTCTGCTTGACTCTCATCATTGACTTGGTTACACCATTGAACTATAATCTTATGTCTTCTTCAGAATTCGGTTAAATCTAATTCATTATTATCGCGGGCTCTTATTCGTTAATGTCTGTATTATACTGCATTAAGCTGTAACACTGTATCATACTGCATTAAGTGAGTGTCTGTAGCGCTATATTATGTAATCCTGTGATGGAGCTACTTGCTCCTGCTTAGAAGAAATACAAATAAATAACTTGGATAACAATATAAAACACACACTAGATAAATACGTGAGAAGACCGTTAACTATTTCCACAAGTAATTTGGTAAGAAAATACAAATAAAAAAAATATATTGGACTTCTGTGAGGAAATACAATACGTCTCTTCCATCCCTCTGATTGGCTTACAGTATATCTCCAGGACACAACAGAGGCCCTGCCAGAATAAACTATACATAGTCCGTGGGAAGTCGTAGACACGTATTCTTCTTCATATTCTCATTTACATTGACCCAGACTATATAGGAGTGACAAGTCCAAACATTCAAAACCTACAGAGAGATTAGAGAGAGAGGGGGAGCGTAATAACTGGTGTGAAAGAAATTGGGTTTTGCAACTTTGTGAATTTTTCTTGGCAAGCCATTTTTTATTCCAAATACTACAGTATTTAACCTCCAAGAATCAGTTTTAATTTATGTAAAGAACTTCTACTGTGTTATCCTGTAACATGAGTCACAAACATGACTTACAGTAGAATTCAGTACAGTACAGTACAGTACAGTACAGAACAGTACCTGCTCTCAGTGTAGACGTGCAGGGAGTTACAGGTGGATGATGCAGACATTGCATGACACATGAACAACCTCTCCCTGTCTCATGCAAAGAGGAGAGAGACTAGTTATATTTCTGGCCTTTGCGTCCGGAACATTATGGAGTATGTCTCTACATGGTGAATAAATACATGCAGTGTACTGTTACAGTGAAGCATAGTGTTGTTCAGTACTGTGATGACCATTCATAGCACCTTGGTACAGCTGCTCCAGCAGAGTGCAGTCTGTAGTCAGGCAATGTTTAACTGTAATAGAGTTACAGCTCTATATTAATACCATAACGTGCCTAACACTACAATACCGTAGTGTTAACAATAGTATATGTTCTTTGGAGCAATTATCAAGAAGAATGGGCGTGTAGCCCGGCACAGTAATTCCCAGCTGCCTCATGGACACCTAACATTGCCTCAGTAATACAGTTACAACCATACAGTAACGTCTCCTCTGCCTAATGCTGCAACACTATTAACAAAAGTTTATGTTCTTAAGCACAATTATCACGAGAACTGAGAGCACTTGTTGCTTCACGACAACCGCAAGAAACTTAATGTAGCGAGGGAGGTGCGGGCGGGTGGACACGTTATCCAAGCTTTCTTTAGAGGAATTTGTAGTAGAAACTGTCTCTTGTAACATTATATCGATTATTGAAAATAACTAAATCTAGCATACTTATACCTATGATGATGAAAGGGTAAAAAATAAAGAAGACATGACTATTTAGGCATTGATAAAGAAAATAAAGAAAAACAATAAAATAAAACACTCACAAGGGGGAAGGAAAATTACCAAGACATATAATGACTAAATATATATATAAATACAACAACCATAAAAGAAATAATTGAAAGGGAAGAGATAAAAGGATAAATGAATAACTGATAAGGATAATAAAGATGAAGATGGAGGTCGGTGAAGATAATGGGATAGATATATATATTGGTGAATGAGATGAAAGTATTGGAAGAAGAAGAGGAGGGATGACTATGATGTAGGTATATGAGGTGTGTGTGAGGGTCATTAACAAGTCACTGTTATTGGCTCATTAAGGGGTAATATCAAGGGTTTATTGCTGGCACGATAATGTGTGTGTGTGAGCGTGTTGGCGCCCCCCCCCCCCCCCACCCCCCCCCGTCTATGGCATTAAGTTTACGTTTTCTCTCTCTCTCTATTCTCATCTTTGTTCTTTCCTACGTTACCATTTATTTTCTCACATTACACTGGCCTGTTTCTCCCACGCCCCTCCTCCATCTCTCCCTCACTCCTCCCCTGTCTCTCCCACGCCCCTCTCCCTTCTCCTCCACGCCCTTCTTCCGTCACTTCCACGCCCCTCGCCAGGTATCACGTGACAAATTGGACGCCGTTAACTGAGGCCTCACCTGCCACTTTTCCCCAGCGAGCGAAAGAAGACACAAGGAAGGCAAGAGGAAAGGCGAATGGTCAGAAGAAAGAGAGAAAACAAAGCGGGGATTGGAAGAGAGAGAGAAAAGAAAGTGAATAGATAAAATTTGTTGTGGTTGAATGTGGGTGCGCCAAGTCCGTAGACTTCTTGGTGATGGGAAAACAAGAAGACTTTTGAATGGTGTGGAGAAAGAGAAGCCACGAGGGTAAAGAGATGAAAGAACAACAGAGGAAGACAAAAGTAAAGACAGAAATAATCCAGGGAAAAGACAAAGCAAGAATGAGAAGACAAAGAAAACAATAGAAAGGAGAGCAAGTTAAGACAAGAGGAGAGAGATAAGCTGTTGTCTTCACTGATTCCATCTCCTTATCCGTTTAAGTTGTCAACAACATCCAAGATTTTTTAATCAACTATCTTAAGCTAAATTGGGCTGAGTTGAACTGAGCTAAGATGAGTTTAGCTGAGGTTATAACTGAGATAAGTAATGCTGAGACGAAATAAGCTGAATTAAGGAAAGCTGAGGCAAAATATTTCAGTGCCTCGATAAGTAAGGTCATTAAGCCTGGGTTTTTCAGTAATATATTGAAGTACTCAAGTTTAATATGTTATTTACTGATTGTATAAACATAATTTATCTAATCTACATATTAGTACCAGTACTTTTTAAAGGCGTTTTATTTTTTTCCAATTTTATCAACTCTAAAATCGTGTCGGTTATTTAGTGTTTTAAATGTTTTTGTTTTTTATGTGTAGTTTAGTTTTTGTTGTTGTACGGTATTTTACATCGTTTTTTGGTGAGTTTTTTATTGATAGCTTTAGTATTACTTATGACACCTCTATTTAACGAATTTTAAGGAGAGAGAAGTCCGTTATATGGAGGGCTCACTGTACATATACACACAGTTCACTGAGACAAACTATATCAACAACCTTCAGATAGATCCTCAACTTTATTAAAGCATCATTAAATGTCCCTCAAATGGACACAGGACCACCACCATCAAGTGTTACATCAAAGTCTCGACCGGATAAGACTTAAGTAAAAGTTACACACTTAAGCGAGTCAATATTTGAGACTTTCTCGAGTGTTTGACGGAAATGTGGTTCCTATCTACCTGGCTACGGCCGGATTGGTGGGTAGGTGTTGTGATAGCTTATGACAAGTTGAGGAAGATAAACATAGAGCGAGGGAAAGGTAGAGAGAATTATGAAAAAAAGAGACTGAATTATGTCGCCTGCACTTGGTAATATCACCTCTATAGCATTTAACCCTTTGAGGATGATGGCTTAACCCTTTTCATGACAATAGTTTAAACCCCTGATCGATGATTTAGCCCTCCAGGACTCAAAGGGTTAAACATAGATAAAATACAGCCAGGTAACAGATCAACATAACCACTTTAATCATTTACTCAGACCATGACTGTCAAACCAAGATACTAAAAACGAAAACAAACCCTAAACTAACATTAACATACATCTTCACAAGTGATAAGACAAACACTGATACTAACAAGTTTTCTGACTAAGAATCGATAACTCTTGACTACTGTTGTCACTATGGAATCTCGGTAAACATTATGATTAATAATAATAATAATACCAAAATAAGGTTCCGAAATCTGCGAACCACAAATATACGTCAAGGTCAAATAACGATTAAATATAACCAATTGAATGCAATTCTCTTGTTATAACTGGGTGTATTTTACTTGAAATCTATTGACAGTATGTTGGTGTGTGTGTATTGACAGTATGTTGGTGTGTGTGTATTGACAGTATGTAGGTGTGTGTGTATTGACGGTGGCGTATGTTGGTGCATATTCATCTGCTCATAAGTTTGATAACAACATCGTATGATTTCCGTTTTATCGCCCACTGAGATATCGGATTCCTTTAAGTCCCTCGTCGCGGTCACTGTTCAGTGTGTTGTCTTAGGGAAAAGTTTTCACCCCTCAATCATGCCACTGATGATGTCATACAATATTATTTTTTTTTTTTATCGTGAAATAAAACAAGTAGCAGATATGTGTGTTGACTTTCACTCGTAGTACAACAATACATATACATCGAAACCTCTATTTAACGGACCCTCTGGAGAGGAAAGTCCGGTATGTCGAGGGTCCGTTAAATGTGAAACCTCCATCTAACGAACTATATACAGAGGAAAGTCGGTTATATGGAGGTTTCACTATATAGGTCTATATATTGTCAGGTTCATTAATATGTTAAAGCTGATGTTTTATATTTTCTGGAAATTTATACACCATGTCATTCATTTATACACCATGTCATTCATTTATACACCATGTCATTCATTTATACACCATGTCATTCATTTATACACCATGTCATTCATTTATACACCATGTCATTCATTTATACACCATGTCATTCATTTATACACCATGTCATTCATTTATACACCATCTCATTCATTTATACACCATCTCATTCATTTATACACCATGTCATTCATTTATACACCATGTCATTCATTTATACACCATCTCATTCATTTATACACCATCTCATTCATTTATACACACACAGATTTAGTTAAGATATTTCATAATATATTTCTGCATCTCATTTATTCGTAAAATATATCAGGATCATCCGCGATATATTTAATCCTTGGAATAAAATTTAATGATCTATGTATCCACAGTTAAACTTCTTATGCATATTTAAATATCTCTCCGAAACTACGTATATTATCAAGTCTGTTCTGTTACTGTTATGGCCTGACCTTACCTAATCCTTACCCACCACATCCATCTCATTTATACGGTTTGGAGAATACAGTAGTAATTTTAATGATAGTGTTAAGAAATTCGTGATACTACTACTACTACTTTTACTACAACTACTACCAAACTTTTCTATGGCAAAACATTCATTCAAACACTACCTAAAGTTATATGCTTCCATCACTGTGTCGCTGATAGTAAGAAAACTGAAGCTAATGTTTCTGAGCCTTGTGGAACGTCTTGGGCAATGTTGACTTAATGGTGATAGTGAGCGTCAGGATGAGCTGTACACAGAGCTCGTCCCGGCCAGATAAATGGGTAGTGGGGATGTTGTCATTGGTGGACGGACGGTTCTCTCTCTCTCTCTCTCTCTCTCTCTCTCTCTCTCTCGCTCTCTTGCACACAATTTTATTCTTTCTCTTGTCTTATCTTTTTTTACCATTTTCTCTTCTATCAGCGGTCTTTCTCTCACTTTCGTCCCCTCTTATCGTCCACCTGTCTGGCTATTTACTTATATTATAAATAACATTCCTCAAATACTCTTTACCAACCAAAACCCTCTTCCATTATTTTTCATCTTGAGGGTGAATCCTAACCTACGTGATCAAGTAATTAATTATTCCAAGTTAGAAAAAAAAACTAATCATCTGACTTTCCCTGGGAGACATATGACGTCACACTACTCATTTTGAGGGGGGAAGCAGCTGTCTAGATAAAGGTCTTTCAATACCCAGTAATATTTCCTCCTCACCCTTTAAAAACTCAAGAGAATAATTCTCCTTTTCAACGTGACGCCAACAGTTCTCTGGTCAAATATTTAAAACGTATTCTTCCTCTAAACCTCTGAATAATATATAATTTGTTTCATAAATCCTACGTGTATTTATCAGGTCTCTAGTGACGTCACGAGAGAGGGGTGGGTGTTGTTGGTCATTATCACAGGTCAATAATCTCAAGTTTCAATCGTTAAAAATAATCGACGTAAGATTTTCATGAATAAGATCAATTATGTAAAGGTCAATATATCATAGTGTATTTTCTCATTAATTTTTACATATAACGCAAATTTGTAGAACTTAACCTCCGTTGTGTGTGTGAGGAAAATACGAAGAAAAAAGAAAGGCTGAAATGACGAAAAATTAAAAAATAAATAAACAAAAAAGACGAAGAAGAACGAAAAAGACGAAGAAAAAAAACCGAACAAGATGTAGAAAGAAGACAAAGAGATGAGAGTGACGAAGACTGGGAGAAGCAGATCACTGCCTCTTACCGAAATGGCGCCTTTCCTTTACACCGGGGGAAATGAGGTGTCGCTAAGTACCTCTCTCTCTCCTCATTCTTACCCCCCCCTTCCTCCTCCTTCTCCTCCTTCCTTCTAATCCTTCCTCCTCCTCTCCCTCTCTCTCATTATCTCGTACCTGCCTCTCCCTCTCTTTCTCTCTCACCTCCTCCTCTCCATCTCTCTCATTATCTCGTACCTGCCTCTCCCTCTCTTTCTCTCTCACCTCCTCCTCTCCATCTCTCTCATTATCTCGTACCTGCCTCTCCCTCTCTTTCTCTCTCACCTCCTCCTCCTCCCCCATTATCGTTACTCCTATACTCATTCACCGCTTTCACCTAATTATCTTCCTTTCTCAGGTACATAATTCTCATTCTTATCCTCATTCTCCTCTCTTCTCTTCTCATTCAAGGATCACCGTTTATTGTCGGCTTTTATTCCTTATTCTCTTTTTCGTGCCTCTTGTCCTTAATTATCTTTATGTATCATCCGTCTAATCGCCATCCTCTTGTGTCTTATAGTTTTTTCTTTTATTATATTTTTGCTTTTTTGTAATATAAATATTTTTTTCCCCATTTCTTCATATATATTTTTATTGCCTCCTTGTGGGTTTTTCAAGTTATTTTCCTTCTCGTCCTCTTCCTCTTTTCTTCTTCTCCTTCCTTTTTTCTTCTCTTCTTCCTCTTCCTTCTCTTCATCTTTCACCTCCTCTTCTTTCTCTTTCTTCTCCTCCTCCTCTTTCTCTTTCTCCTCCTATTTTTTCACCTCTTCCTCCTTTATCCTCCTCTTCCTCTTTTATCCTCCTCTTCCTCTTTCACCTCTTCCTCTCTTATCCTCCTCTCCAATGTCTCCTACTTCCCCCATCCTCCTCTCCTTTACATCCCAGACAGTGTAATAGTCAACTGTGTTCTGAACGAAATCAAACAACTTACCTCTTTGTACCTGTTAGTGTTTCCCAGGTTTACAGTGACTTAATTAACAGCATAAATACTATATGTTTTTACCTCTATAATAAAGATATAGTGATCATATACGAACCTTTACGTATATATTATAAATTCACTCTCACGCTCTATTCCTCCGTATAAAAATTACTTACAATTTTACATATATTTTTCCTTCTCTTTTGATATATGTCTCGGTCCAGTTCGCGTCTTTAATGTTTCTTCTCGCGAAAAAAACTTGATATTTTTTTTGTCTCGTATTATAAATCCTGTTGCTGGTTTTCTTTCGTTCTAAATTTACTTCCACGTTCTCTGCTTCCTCGCTAATGTTTCCACAGTTATATTAAAGTGTATAGAAGCAGTAGCAGTAATAATAACATTAATGACAGAAGGAATAATAACAATAATAACAATATCAAAGTAGGAACAACAAAGACAACAACAAAAACACCAGTAATATCATACAGGGACAACAACACCACCACCATCAGCGGCCAGTGTGGTATAGCGTGTACTGTGCACTCACACTGTGTACATCACCTGTGGCGCCGCCGCCGTGCACTCCTCCTTCAGAACAAAACCTAAAACTAGGACAAAAAACCTCAGCCTTAACTCACAGAATGAAAAATTACCTCCTAGTAAATCCGTTGCCAGGCAGCCCTAACTGCAAGGAATTTTTCAAAAGACTTGCTGGGTTTGTGACTCAACGAATTGTATTTGTGGTTCCTTCATCTTTGCTTCCTTTAAGAGACACCCAGCAGTGTATTTCTTAATTAATCCAGTATATGAATCAGTTCAGGTGGCTAGTATCAGATATTGTATACGTGCTTGTTTACTAGTTAATCGGAGATACTCTACTAGTTCCTCAGAGCTGAATAAAATAGTACTTTATGTCGGTAGTCAAAGAAAATATCAATAGTGGCGTCCCTGTAGTGAATGGATTATACTTCGTATATTATAAGTGGTGGGTAGAAGTCATGTACATTTGTTTAACTAATTCATCATAATTAAACCTGATAAATTTGTGATATATTTGTATGTTAAATTACGTGATTGGTCTTGCAGGGTTAAATCACACTCTTCAAAGGGTTAAATCATCTTCAAAGGGTTGAGGAAGAGAAATGTTAGGATATGATATTCCCTGACTTATATGTTTGGTCCAACAGTTGCTAAGTCAGCGTGTCTTAAATAAGGTTGTTTCAATATTTTTAATACCATTTTGGGGCGTTATTGCTTAAATGGGTAAATAATTGCTATAGCATATCTCTGTGAGTTAACCTAGTGAATGCCAATTATGGATGCAGTAATGTCTGAGTAAGACCATCATAGGAATTATAAATGATACTAATAAATGCATTAATTATTAGAAAAATATATAATAACACATAATAATTACAACATATCTAAATCTATCAATACATTTAAAACCACAGTCATCCATTGATAGAATCTTTTAAATTTAGTAACGACAGCCAAAATTATATGATAAATGTCACTAAGATCACACTAATTCTATATACTTTTAATACATTAAATCTAGACACGAAAACTGCCATTGTATTTATACCCATTAAGTGTAGTAACCTCGGCTAAAACTTGTGTGATAAAGAGCATCACTTTGGAGCAACAGTCTATAACCTGCTGGTCCAGGCTTCCATTGAGGAGGCCACTGAAGGGACCTGGTTATAGAGAGTCTTCAGTGCAGTATGCGGTCGATAGCACGTCGAACCTCTAAGGAAATACTCTCTCTAAAGGTAAAGCTAATGGGGGAGGAGTAAGGAGGGTAAGGGGATGGGTGGGGAGGAAGGTAAGGGTCTGGATTAGGGGAAGGTAAGGGAAGAGGGTAGAGGTGGAGAAAAAAAAAAGAGGCGCTCGGGTGTCCCTTTCATCATTATGCGTCCTGATGAAAGGTGGAGAGCTGGCCAGCGTTCGAGAAATATAGGCGTAGGTCTCAGCGAATCTTGAGGACGGTCCTCTTAAGTCCTGTACAACGGGGTAAGATTAAGGTGGGTGGAGGGGAGGACACCGACGTAGGAGGGGGGACTTGGTCAAGGCGTTGGTTGGGTGGGAGATTTAAACACGGTGTGGTAGAGAGAGAGGAGACGTGATAAGGTGTATAAGGGTGTGGTAAACTGTGGCAGGGTGTGATGAGGTGTGGCAGGGTGTGATGAGGTGTGGCAGGGTGTGGTAAGATGTGGCAGGGTGGTATGAGGTGTGGCAAGGTGTGCGATGACTTGAGACAGGTGTGGTACGTATATGAATAGACCTAACTAGGGTTATGTAGTAGACGGGAGGAATGATCAGGGTGTCAGAGGTCGGGAGCGTACATCAGTGTGCGCGGTAAACTGAAGCAGTGTGTAAAAGCATACAAGTATTATATGTGAGGTGCGGTATAATAGGGTGGGATAAATAGGATATAGGATAGGGTATGGTGCGGTACATTGTCTTAACTAAATTAATTCCTGTCGAAGTAGTAGCAATATATAGAAAAACCAATAACCAGTCAGGTTAACTCTGGATGTAATTCAGTGAGCAACACAAATCTGAAAGACTGACACACAAACACACGCGCGCTTCACTACCACTACCAGCCTAGAAATAAGATCTTTCCCGTCTGCGAGTGAGTGAATCAGTCAGTGACAGTCACGTACAGAATTACTGGCGGAGTTAAGAAGACAATCAAACTCACACACACACACACACACACACACACACACACACACACAAGAAAAATCCTTACAGTTCCGTCAGGACTTAAAATAAACAAACTTAAAAAAACAAGCAGACAGAGAGAATGGACACAGAAAAAAAACTTTAGACAGACAGACAATCAGACAGTCAAGGAAAATACTCACTGTGCTGTCACGACTTTGATAAAAATAAACTACAGAAGAGACAGGGGCGTCTCATCCGTCCGGGTTCTCCCTCTCTGAAATCTTCAAGACAGTGGGGGAAGCATTTCTCTTCTCGACACTAATTAAACCTTTTTGCTGTTAAGTTGGAAAACGGGGCGCAGGATTTTATGAGCTTTTACGTGATGTCGGGAAATTGGGTATCGTAAACAAACATAGCCTGGGGGAGGAGAGGTAGAGAGAGGGAGGGGGGGAGAGGTAGAGGAAGAGAGGGGGTAGAAAGGTAACACGAGAGAGAGAGAGAGGGGGGAGTGATAGCAGAAGAGAGAGAGAGAGAGAGAGAGAGAGAGAGAGAGAGAGAGAGAGAGGGGGTGAAGAGAAGAGAGAGAGAGAGAGAGAGAGAGAGAGAGTGATGAGAAGAGAGAGAGAGAGAGAGAGAGAGAGAGAGAGAGAGAGAGAGGAATTGGTAGCAGAATAGAGAGGTAACATAATAGAGTTAGAGGGAGACAGTGATAAAGATAACCAACAAAATATAATGACAAATAATAGTAATAATAATAAGACGAAGAAGAAGAAACAAAGATGGAGAGAGGATACTGTCTGATGCTATTAAGTGACACAGTAATAACGACCCAGTAGTATCTCGTATTACTGAAGTGATTGATGGTGTTGTGAGCGTCTTGACCCCAGCAGCAGTACATAGATGGATGGAGTCGTCTTGTTTTACCCTCTGTCTTCCCCACCGACCATCACTGAGACCAAAGCGTTAGAACCACTTATTGGGAGCTTCCAGGTGGTGAGAAGGTTTATCTGAGGGAATTGAAGATGTTGGTAATTGGTAGTAAACTTTGAACCGTATGTTGTAATGGACGAAAGGGAAGGGTCGAGTCTTGTGTTTTCAGTAGGGTTCCTCTCCACTGATCTGTAATGCAGTAATACACACGATGGCCGAACTCCAAGTGTTTTATCAACGTCTCCTGTTATCATTAAAGGGAATGGTGTTAAAGTCTTGTCTTTTGCAAATGCATATAAAGACGGGTTTTTTATTACGCTTGACTGGTTTAGACATAAACCACATTTACGTTATTGTTCTTACTTTACTTTTTGATACATTTAAACTTTGATAAAGTAGAACTAACAATTTTCCCAAGACCAGTTTAGTTGTTGAGGGAATAATACACTGATGACCGCATTTTTTTAGTAAATCCCTTTTAATTCCTGAAATACTATCTGGTAAAGTAACCCCCCCCCCCTCACCCTAGTCAAGACCCAAATGATTAAATATAAAAGTCAACATTGTCATGAAACCCTTCTTGGTGTCAGTCCTAAAACAAAAAATAAAAAGTAAAATAAAGTAAAAATTGGTGCCTGGAGTTTAGTAGGTCAGGCCTCACCCTCCCTATCACTGCCAAGACTAAATTAAAAAGGTTCTGCATTTTGGTGCACCCCTTTCCCTCTCTTGCCTCCTCACCTCCCCTCCCTTCTCCTCCACACAATTTTGCTATTCCCCCTCTGCTTCCCTCCCTCCTCTTCCTCCTTCCCCTACACCCACCTAGTTCTTCACCTACCCTCCTCTCTCCATCCCCATTTTCACTCTTCCCCCTTACCCTCCTCCTCTTCCCCTGTACCCACCTATGCCTCTTCACCTCCTCTCCCTTCTCCTTCCCCATTTTTACTCTCCCCTTCCCCTCCTCCTCCTTCCCCTGCACCCATACACCCACCCACCTCTTACTTCATTATCAACTTCGTCAGTACAGGGTGGAATGCTCAGGGTGCTCACGCCTAAACCACGGCGGCCCCGTCACTTAAACAATTACACAGCAGCCGGCCAGTCTAACTCCCCCACATCAAAGTGTCAACTCCAACACGTAATGAAATAACAGTCTGGGTCCTGCCAGCTGGACTGTCGCCTCCGTTTCAGGGTGTGTCACCTCAGACGAGAAGAATTACAGGAAGAAAATATAATAAAAGACACAGTTATAACGTTATGAGTTGTCAATAAAAAGTAGTGGAAGTTTTATATTGATTTATATATTATTGATAAGGTTTTTGTTCTGTTTACTTTAGTCGTACTCTGTTTTATCATAACGTGAGTATAGTTCACAATTCTTTTTTCTCATTAGTTAGGTCAATTTCATCCCCAATGCCGTTATATACTCTGTTGTTATCCTGGCTAGTCATCCATACTAGTGTTCCGCATTAGTGATCCAAACCCTTAATTATAATTAATTCTCCACATCACTGGTATCCACACCACTATCATCTACTGCTATTATTTACACCAATGTTATTCATATCGCTTTTATCCACATGAATTATCCATATTATTATGAACATCAGGTATCCACACCATTCTCATCCTCAAATGTGTTATCCAGTTCGTTTCCATCCACACTGGTTATCCACACAGCTGTTATCGACAGCGAAAACTCTATGTCAAACCTGAGACATATATATATATATATATATATATATATATATATATATATATATATATATATATATATATATATATATATATATATATATATATATATATATATACCTGTACACAGATATACGTCAAATGAGAAGAAACAGGCGCGAACATACGGTGGCGCTCTTAAAGAGACAACTTCGTCACTTGAACAAAAATATTGTGGAAACCCGCGACGCTCTTAAAGAAGTTTTCCAAGAGATAACCTGAGGCGATTGACCTAAGACCCCGACCCGACACAAACATCCATTTAGAGAAGTAAAGAAGTCAGTGAACTTTCAACTTTTAAATTGCAGCTTTCCCAAAAGAGTTACAGGGACCATTCAGCGGAGGTTCGGCCAGGCTTCAATTGGTGACCCAACTGTGTGTTACTGCTAGGCGACTCCCTGCAGCCGCCTCCGCTCTCTCTCTCTCTCTTTTTATAGTTTACCAATTTTGACCTGAATGAGTTACGTCTGTTGTGCTTTTCGCTCTTCTCTTGTGCTTGTGGAAAAGTTTGTTTTATTTGTGCTTTTGGAAAAGTTTGCTTTATTTGTGCTTTTGGAAAAGTTTGCTTTGTTTGTGCTTTTGGACAAGATTGAGGTGTTTGTGCTTGTGGAAAAGTTTGCTTTGTTTGTATGAGGTGCTTGTGCTTGTGAGAACACCAATTTTTGTACATGCATGCGTGCTTGTTTGTTAATGTTACTTTATCTACAGAGTTTATAAATAGTTACAAATCCCAAACAATTAAAACCTATAGTTGCTGACAGTACTCCTTCAATAAACACAATACTTCACCCCACGAGCTCAATAAAGGCGAGAGAAAATATTGTTTTCTTCACCATAGGAACGTGATGCATCTCTTTACTTAAGACCATTATATAGTGGCAGAGACAAAAAAGGTCTCAAAATATTATCCCAAGGACTCGCTCTACAGAACACTCAAGTGAAATATCTCCACACTTCTCACTCTCCCCACCTCTCACTCTCCCCACTTCACTCTCTACACCTACCTCACTCTCTACACCTACCTCACTCTCTACACCTACCTCACTCTCTACACCTACCTCACTCTCTTTCTCTCTCTCCAAGGCTTCACTGTCACCCCTCCTCACTCTTTCTAGCCACCTCACTCTCTAACCACCTCACTCTTTAGCCACCTCACTAGCCCCACCACCTCACTCACCCCACCTCACACTCTTCCCATCTCACACTCTCCAGGGCTTTACCGTTACCTGAGAATAAAAGAAAACACCCTTTCGATCTTCTGATATGTCAGGTGTGGGAGTGTTGAATATGGATGTCAGGTCGCTGTTCTCAGCATCCAAGCGCGAGGTAAGAGAGTGGAGAACGCGTTTGGGTGTGTAGAGAGAGAGAGAGAGATGTGTTGGTTTGAGGCGGTGGTGGTGGTGAGGATGATTATGTGTGAAGTGAATGCGAGTGAGATAAATGTTTATGTGTGCGTTGTCAGCAGTTGGTGGTGATGATGTGTGCTTCTGGGGAAAATATCTGGGAGACGTTTGAGTGTGAGGTGCGTTTTAGTCTTGGGAAATGATGTATTTGATCTCTACTTAAGTAAAAAGTACAGTAAGTATTGTGAATGTCTTATAGGTATGTGTAAGTGAAAAGTAAACTCAGGGATGACTTTTGTGTAAGATCATGTTGGTGTATTGTTGTGTAAGGAGGAAATCATTGTGGATGAAGCATAACACCATAAAATGAACATATCTATATCCAGTATATTGAGCCTAACTACATGTATGAAATTTAATGACACGCAAGAAACATATCTATTTATGAAGTCCATTCGTATGCATGTATGTCTGTGTGTGGAGTCTCGAAAATGTGTTTATTCATTTGTAGAATGTTGAAAATGCATGTTTATTCATGTGTGTAATGTTGAGAATGTGGAAAGAAATTGCATCAGCGAAAGAAGCTATCGACCCTAAAATAGAAACGAAAGCAGGGAGGGAGGGGAGGGGGGGGGGGGCGAAGGAAGGAGGGAGGGAGGCAGGAAGGCAGGGAGGCCATAAGGAGAGAGAGAGAGAGGCAGAGAGGGAAGGACGGGGGGCATAGAGGGGTAGGGTAGGGAGGGAGGTGCAGGTTATTGCCATGACCCCACCAACAATTATCAACACGACTCACACAAAAAGAGTAAATATTCTGTTTTATCGCGGCAATAATGATGTGTTCTTTCACCACTGATGATGCACACTTTTTATTCCAATAATGGTGTGATTTTTTTCTTCAGTTAATGATGCATTTTGTTTCATGTGTTGGTGCGTTCTTTAACCAGGATAATAGGTTTTGAGGGTTTTTTCCCATTTCATTATACATTCGTTTCTTACTGTTGACGTATTTTCTTACCAATATTGCTCTCACTTTATTATTAGCGGTACGTTCTTTTATCAGGAAAAATGCGTTCTCTTCCCAAATAATTTATTCTACCGCAACTGCCAATATGATTTTTTTTTATATTCAGTAGTTCTTCTTGTAGTGACGCTGCGATCTTTGCCATTGATGACGCGTATTCTTAGCATTGGCACATTGGCGAAAATTTCTTTATAACAAGTCAGAGCGAATTCCTTTGTTACTGATAATAATTTGCTTGTAATGGCGAGTTCATTTACCAGCAATTAGGAGTTCTATGTATGAATGCAAGCTAATGCATATACGCGTGTGTGTGTGTGTGTGTGTGTGTGTGTGTGTGTGTGTGTGTGTGTGTGTGTGTGTGTGTGTGTGTGTGTGTGTGTGTGTGTGTGTGTGTGTGTGTGTGTGTGTGTGTGTGTGTGTGTGTGTGTGTGTGTGTGTGTGTGTGTGTGTGTGTGTGTGTGTGTGTGTGTGTGTGTGTGTGGACAACACGGGAGAGGAATGAGGAAATAAAAGCTAAGATACGAGAGGTGTTATTGATCCCTGGAAGATGGCCAGACGAGTGGTCACCGCTGATGAAGGAAGTGAAACAAATAAACAAACAAGACTCATAAAAAATATATAAAATAAAGTAAAATAATGGAGTATATACGTCAACAAATTCTCAAATAAAGGAAAAATCAGATGAATGAAATATAGATTGAAAACCGGTAGGTGAAAAATGGTAATAACAGTGTACAACAAAATTCTCCCAAAACTGAACCGTAAGCGTCACCATTTGAGGATATTCTCACAACTTCCCGTCATTTGGGAAAATATTGCTCAGCATCTGTGTGTGACAATGCATATTCCACGCAAACACGAAGGCTGCTAGGAGAACAGAGGGCCATTTGCTGTTAAAGTTATGAGTCCTTAACTGCATTGGCCCAGGAGAATTGTGACCCGAGTCCTTATTGGCTGAGTATGTTGGGCCTAGAGCTGCCATTGGCCCAAAGGGTTGCATCGTGAATTGCCATTGGCTGAGTATTTCGCCCTCGACCTTAATTGGTTTCTGGAATGCGTTACCTGCCAATCACTCTGAAGGGAAACTGTTATAGATTTCACTGGCGAAGAAAAAGAAGAATTAAGATTTTGTATAACATGCGATGTTTGGTGAGACATAGAAGCACTAGATTATGTAGTCACGAGTAAGCTATAAAAAAACAAAAGAATAGGCCAAAAGTGAAATGATGTTTTATGAGAAAGAAAGACGTAAAGCTCAAGATATAAGTGAGCCGTGGCGTACATCCATCAATATGACACTGTCTCTTATTCTCTCACTCTGTGGATCACAACAACTTACCGATTTACATAATGGATCTTGGAGAAACTACTACAGTGAGTCAGGAAAATTTATGACATATTCTATCGTTTTTATTGTTATCGGTTTCTGCAGGATTACGAAGCGGGAAAAAATCACTTTAATCTTACTTTAGATGACGTCATTTGAGTGTTGGATACCATTATTTCCTTACATCTAAACAACTGAAATACACAAAATTATAGATAAAAGTCTTGTTATAGAGTGAATACTGTAGAAAGATGTAGTGTGTAGTGTATGTTTCTATGTCAGTAAGAAAGGAACTAGATGTGACTGCAGGAGTGATGTAAATAGTTACAAATTTGATACAGTCGCAAGGGGTCCAGGTGGAAATTGAATCAGGTGTTGCTAACAGATGACATTACAATAGTGGTTAATTCAGAAGAAAAATGAATTAGCAGGGGTTAATGATGAATATGATTATATGTAGCTATATAAATTAGTATGATAAACAGAAATTATAGAGGTAGATTAAATGACAACTAAATGGAGGGAAGGAGGTGTTTGAGGCAGGTAGAAGTATACAGTACAGTTTGTGACGCTGGAGGCAACAATGTGTGACACAGTAACTGGTAGTGTGGTATTGTGAAACCTAAGGAGGGAGAACCAAGAGTCGATGCTGGGGATGTACAATGAAAAAACTGACTAAACATTATGGGTGTAAAGAATTTTTTCCTTCATGCAAAAGGAAGATGTATGTTAACCCTTTGACGATGATGGTTTAACTCTTTGATTACACTGGTTTATCCATTTCAAGGTGATGGTTTGACCCTTTGATGTCAATGATCTAACCTTTCGATTACTATAGTTTATTCCTTTGAAGACGATGGTTAGGTTAGCTTAAGTTAGGTTACGTTACTTTAGGTTACGTTACAAGAACAGAGCATATATATATATATATATATATATATATATATATATATATATATATATATATATATATATATATATATATATATATATATATATATATATATATATATATAGAGGCATAAAAACAAAGAAGAAAAAAAAACAAAAAAAAACATCATATACAGTTGAAGACAGCATCAAAGCTCCCAACATCGTCGTATTATTTACCATGTCAGTCTTCCAAGGGGTGGCTAAGTCCCTCGCCGTATCCGTCATCCTAAGAACAATAATATAATAGCACCGAGAGCGGCCATCCTCGTCTACATTAACTAAGAAAGTCCTCCTGGGTAAACCTAACAATAATTCCCCCGTAAAAAATACAGTGAACCCTCCATATAACGGACTTCTCTCTCCATATAATCCGTTACATCTAATGAACTCTCGATATAACGGACTTTGATATGTATATAGTTCGTAGATGGAGGTTTCAACTTGTAACATCTAGCAGGAGTTACATAACCTGACCTACGAGAATTGGAGCCATTACAGTAATTACCTGTGAGGAAAACTTTACTCCTTCAGACAATACTACGGCTCTGGCTCTTAAAGATTCAAGTAACCTACCGAGTGATACACCTAAGCTAACCTACCCAGTAACACCTAACCTAACCCTTAAACAGTTCAAAGTTGAAAATCCATCGTGTGTGTGTGTGTGTGCGCGTGTGTGTGCGTGTGCGCTCACGCGCGTGTGTGTGTGTGTGTGTGTGTGTGTGTGTGTGTGTGAAATTTCGTTATCTTATGAAAACAAACGATGTCTTAAATGAAATAGAACAAATTATACAATACGCAAAGTGACTTCCATTATGATGTGACAATAAAAACAAAAAAATTTCTACTTGGCAAAAACGACACAAATTTCAGCAAAATGGTCAGGTTACGTTAAATTAGGTTAGGTTATCAGATAATAACGACAGAACTACTGTATAACCCATAATGCTCAGTCTGGCCAAAATCTGTTGTTTCCTCGGGCGTCACGCTTTAAATTTTCATTACAAAACCTAAATTGTATCACATTAGTCAAATTAATTAAAACAAATACCAAGCATTCATTTTTTTGTTTTAAAAAAATTTAAACCCTGTTGTATCGCTCTACCCCTGAGAGAGAGAGAGAGAGAGAGAGAGAGAGAGAGAGAGAGAGAGAGAGAGAGAGAGTTATAATCTGTAAAGTGAAAAAAGTCTATTAAAATGGTAATAACTTGTAGTCAGCGTACAAACACTCAAGTCAATAAAAGCACTAACAGTAAAAACAAAGCATTTATGGTTAACAAAACAAGATACAGTAGTTAGTTACCACAAAGTTAGCTAACAAAGACCGCCACAGTTAACAAAAAACAGTCACAGTTACCACGTAGAGTTAGCTAAGAAATACCGCCACAGTTAAGAAAGATAGCCGACTCAAGTTGTCCCAGGTAAGAAAGACATAACAAAAGAGCGTCAAGGTAAACAAACATAGCGCCACAAAACGCGCCAACTCAGCCTCATATCTGGCGCCATAACTCGGCCCAGCTGATAGCCTTCCCACCCATTGTCCGCCATCCTAAACTTTCCCTTTCAACTATGTCAGGTGATTTTTAAATCTACATACTAAGCCTAATATAGTACTAGCCTGAAGATGGCAGTCCGGAACTATGAAAATGACAAATAAATAAGAAAGGTTTCCCCAGACGAATGCGTGGACGGGTGAAGGGGGGGGGGGGTCAAGAAGAAGGTCATTGAGGACTAAATTAAACGCAAAAAAAATTACCAAATGAGAACCCATGCTTCAAATACTCCGACCAGAAGGTTTTTTTTTTCTTTGCATTGATTATTCTTGTAGAAAATTAGGAATCTGGGAAAAAGGAACCGGGAGAGAGTGAGAGAGAGTAGGCTTTAGAAATATATCTGCCACAGCGGCGATATAAGGAAGTCTTCATGGGGGGATGGATATTTTTTTTTACACAAATCAACAGGGTTCTCAAATGTGAACTACTCAGCCTTTGACGTTTTCATCTTTCAATCGTTTCTGGTATTTCTACGGGTGACTCTCTCTCTCTCTCTCTCTCTCTCTCTCTCTCTCTCTCTCTCTCTCTCAGGGTAAAAAAATCTCTGATGAAGTGCCTCTTATTTCAAGGTAACAGTGATCGTCTTTAAGGGGAGGGGGAGAGTGTGTGTGTGTGTCCTGCCGGCGGAGGGAGAGAGAGAAGGAAAAAGGAAAAGAGAGACAGAAGGGGGAATTAGGGAATGTGAAGAAGGGAAAGGAGGAGATGGGAAAGAGACTGGACTAAAAACGTTGGACAGTGTATAGCTGAAGAAGTGAGAGGTATAGAGTGAGAGAAGATAGAGAGTAAGAAAAGAAAAAGCTACGTAGAAGGGAGAAAACTGAGGAGCGTAAGAGATAAGGAATATGTGAGAGACATGAGGGGGGCGTGAAAATAAAAGGGAAAAGGAAGAGAATAAGAGAAACTGGAGGTAATAAAAGGAAGGGTGGTAGAGAAGAAGAAATAAAGTGAAAAAAGAAAGTAAGAATGGGGTAGAGGAGAATGAGGAGAAGGGTGTAGAAGATGATGAGACACGAAGAAGGAATGAAAGGGGGAAAGGGAAAAAGAGTGAGAGGGGTGGGGAAGAGAGATAGCGAGGCGAGAGGGGAGACAGGAGAGGGTTAGATGACGTGTGGACAGAGGGAAAGCGAAGTTAAAGGGGAAGGATAGAAAGATCTAACCTGTTTTAGAGGGAAGCAAAGCCGTTTATCTATTTCATGATATAAACTGATACGGACTCAAGAGCGAAAGGAAATCTTAATGTGATTACCGAATGACGACCGACAATAACAGCATATCAAGGAAAATATAACAACGCGAGACCATAAAGAGCCAAGCTTTGCGGAAGTGAGATACATCGAACATAAATATATTTTTGGGGATTTACGAAACATCTTTTCCACTGGTTTCGTAAGAAAAAAATATATAAAAAGAGACAGGCAATCGGACAGGGAAAAAAGAGAGATAAAGAAGTAAATTCGTAGAGAAAAAAAAAGACAGTGAACCAAGATAGTTTAAGATAGTTTCTGGCAGATTATATTTTCTCCAATGGAATATATAGTTTGGTCTTAAAACTTGACATTGAGCCACAAGTAGAATCTTTTAAGTAATGCGTCAAATAAACTCATGAGCTTAAATTACTTCTGATAAACTCTCAGCAGAAAAAGCTTCACTATCTAGCATGTGGTACACTTGCCCATGTTTACCATCAGTACTGCGTTTTTGGCTATCACAGTGAAACCTCCATATAACGACCTTCTCTCTCCTTATAATCCGTTAGATGTGGTCTCATATCTAACGGATTCTCGATATCACGGACCTCCATCTCTCTCTAGTTCGTTGGATAATGGTTTAGCATCTAACAGACCCCTCGATATAGCGGACCTTCAGCTGTTTATATAGTAGATCGTTAGATGGGGGTTCCACATCTAACGGTCCCCCCTCGATATAACGGACGTTCTTTTCTATATAGTCCGTGGCTCCACTCCATATCCTTCATCCCATCTCTTGCTACTAGACAAAAATCAAGGAAAAATTCTCGGCATAACCCTTAGTCAGAACACGAATGGTAAGACCCTGATATATCAACACGATCTACAACACCGAGACTCTACCGAAGCCTTACTGTCCTCACCAATGATAAAGTTCACTGTAGGTTCCCATCCCATCGCTTCTCTCCGAGCACCGCCACACAAAACCTCGAGCACCACCACACAAAACCTCGAGCACCACCACACAAAACCTCGAGCATCACCACACAAAACCTCGAGCACCACCACACAAAACCTCGAGCACCACCACAGCACCACCACACAAAACCTCGAGCACCACCACACAAAACCTCGAGCATCACCACACAAAACCTCGAGCACCACCACACAAAACCTCGAGCACCACCACACAAAACCTCGAGCACCACCACACAAAACCTCGAGCAGTGATAGTTCTTTACCTTATATATTCTGAATGACATCACTTCGACTATTTCATTACGTAGTTTGATGTGGAATAACATTATGCATACATACAGTTCTTGAAGAAATCTATTCAGAATGTCCGCTGTAGATCTTGACAGACAGTGCATACATACATTAATCTGAGGTACTTTGTCTCTGTAACCGTATGTGGGCCTAAAAAAGTTCATTGCTGTTAAAAAGTACATTAAAAACAGAAAAGACGTTACTTTCAAAACTTTTCTGTCGACACTCCGTTAAACTTTTTCCTCTGATTACAGTAACGTGAGATGGGTCGGGAAAAAGTTTAGCTTTGTTGACGTAAGTTTAAGATTTTTGGGGAGGTCTTTTACTGATTTTACGGTCTAATATGAAGTACAGTGAAACCCCTATATAACGGATTTTTACTCCTTATAATCTGTTAGATGGGGGGTTTCACATATAACGGATCTTTTATATAACGGACTTTCCTCTCCATATAGTCCGTTAAATAGAGGTTACGCTGTGTTTTACAAAGATTTAACAGACATGTGTAATCTGTAGAAGGTCGTACAGTACTGCTTGTTTGAACAGTAAATGAGTTATGCAAATTACCATACAAATTCTTTTACTTATATAGGGGACTAAAAATATTCACTGCCTTGGCTTAAAGATTTTCGGGTGAACGTTTCCTTAAAATCACTTTATATGACACTAATTCATGTTTTATCCCACAAAGCTACATAAATATTTCTAAGTTCAACAAAAATAAAGTTTCGGATAAAAAAATTCCCTTTAATTTCACTATCTAAAATTTGGTCTGGATTACTGCCACCCTTATGCTTACATTCCCAGCCTCTCTTGACAGGAAAATATTTGTCCATTAGGCCGAGCGCAAAGGACCGCCCGTGGAGGCCTACAACCCCCCTCTCTGCCTCCATTTATGCTAATGTTATTTAAATTGCTAAAGTAGATACTGTTATAACTCTAGATTTTTTCTATGTGTAAAGAAACGAAGATTTATTTCATGTGTAGATGTGCATAGGTAGTAGGTAGAGAGGCAGCTACCAAACAAGGAGGTACTACTGCCTGGGAAGATATTGGAAGCATAATGTGTTGTCTAATGGTAGACCCTGCTGCTATATGGCATCACGAAAATTGTGACCAAGTCCCAGGTTGCTCATCTGACTTTCTGCCTCATTTACACACAATTGCAGGGTCTCAATTGTTTCTCTTACTTTGATAACACAACATACATATATTGTTTCTCACTCTTGATATTTTTTTATTTTATTTCTTTATGGTTCTTTATTATCATCATTGCAGTGTTGTTGTTGTTGTTGTTGTTGTTGTTGTTGTTGTTGTTGTTGTTGTTGTTGTTGTTGTTGTTGTTGTTGTTGTTGTTGCTATGTTGTTGTTGTTGTTTGTTGTTGTTGTTGTTGTTGCTGTTGTTGTTGTTGTTGTTGTTGTTGTTGTTGTTGTTGTTGTTGTTGTTGTTGTCTGTTGCTGTTGTTGTTGTTTGCTGTTGTTGTTGTTGGTTGTTGCTGTTGCTGTTGGTTTGCTGTTGTTGTTGTTGTTGTTGTTGTCTGTTGTTGTTATTGTTGGTTGTTTGTTGTTGCTGGTTGTTGTTGCTGTTGTTGTTGTTATTCGTGTTCGTCGTCGTCGTCGTCGTCGTCGTCGTCGTCGTCGTCGTCGTCGTCGTCGTCGTCGTCGTCGTCGTCGGTCGTCGTCGTTCGTCGTGTGTCGTGTCGTCGTTGGTTGTTGTCGTCGTCGTCGTCGTCGTCGTCGTCGTCGTCATGTCGTGTCGTCGTCGTGCCGTCGTCGTCGTCGTCGTGTCGTCGTCGTCGTCGTCGTCGTCGTCGTCGTCGTCGCGTCGTCGTCGTCGTCGTCGTCGTCTCGTCGTCGTCGTCGTCGTCGTCGTCGTCGCGTCGTCGTCGTCGTCGTCATTGTTCAGGCTCCGATGTGCTTGCATGATATCAATACATTTATAATAAAAAAAAATATCACAAGTATGCAAGAACCTTCCCATATGTTTTCCAGGGAAGGTGTTTCCCCTAAATTCCTCTATTTGAATGGTGGCTTCTAGACTGGAAAGTTTGGCCAAGATTGAGTGGCAGGATTACAGTTGTGATAGCAGAGTTGAGAGACATAAATCTTGGGTCATAGGACCTGAAAATTAGACTTCGGGAAGCCAAGGTTCTTCCAGAGTTTGGCAAAGTCTGGAATGTTGGGCGCCGCCGTAGGTCATGGTGTTGGAGACGTCAAGACGCTGGAACAGAGTATCGGTCAAGGAAATGAAGCTTGCAGGATGAAGGCTCTTAGGACATAGTCTGCAGCTTAGGACCGGAGATGTTAAGTGAGTTTCAAGATGAGAAACAAATAAATAAAACGATTTCATAATTGGCTTGCCTGAGAGTGACTTTATAAGAGCTGTAACTCTTTTAGAATCAGTTCAACCTCTCTCTCTCTCTCTCTGTATGACTAAATAAACTGCATTATATATATATATATATATATATATATATATATATATATATATATATATATATATATATATATATATATATATATATATATATATATATATATCGGAAAGGAAATTTGAGAACTCGCTTCTCTCACAGGCAGTATTTTTTTCGTTGGGTTAGTTCAATTGCAAGTCTCTACGGGGAGGGGCGCGTTCCCCTCCAAAATACACAATTGTATAGTCCACGCCCCCCCTGAGACTAGGTACACACAAACACATGGTCCCCCAAAAAATAAAAAATAGAGGTAAAAGTTTTTTATGAAGTGGCACTTGCTTCTATGTTTGTGATGACGTTCTGTTGGGTATAGTGGGAACATTATTGAAGGTTTATGCTATCGACAAATTCATGTTTAGAGAAGTACGTATATATGATAACGCATGTTTACACAGGTATTAGTATACGATCGTGAAGTTACCTCCCTGAGCTGTAGTCTTTATGCCTACACATGTCCATACACACGCTGCTGTGCGGCGGCAGGCATGCCCACACAAGCTCACACAAGAGTAAAAATTAAATAAATACACTTATAAGACACTGAAATATACCCACTACTACTACTAGCTGTACACACACACACACACATTAAGTGGCATACTTTCATTTGTATCGTGTTGAGGTAAGCACCGAATTCATCACCTGAGTCTCATTAATTATTATGAAGTAGCTAATACATGTTAACTGCCTCTAATAAGTGGTCTACCTAAATTGTTCTTTTTTGATAGGTGTCAGGGATGTATTGCCAGACAGTTTACGGTACAATTTATTAGTTTAAAGACTTATGTATAAAGTAAAAAAAATAATTAAAACAGTTAGGATAAAATAGCTGCAATTTGCTTTCTGACATATCCATACGTTATACAGTGTATTAAAACTGAAGAGAGAATGTAATAAAACACTTATGATTACTTCCTCGTCACATAAAGGAATTAAAAGAACTCGACTGGCATAAATTAGCCAGGTCTCTCTAATGAGCTCCCTTATGATTTACTAGTCTTAATGTGGCCTCCAGTTCACGCCCAAATCTTTCTTGCTTTCGCGAGACTTGACTCCTGAATAAGCTTGAGGCAAACTTTATTAAAATTCAAATAACTCTCGCCGCCTCTCCTGTTGAGAAAACGTGTGTGTTATTCTCGACAAGTGACCATCAACTGAGGAAGGAGAGTGACGAGAAAGGTGTCAGGGAGGAAAGAGATGAAAGACAAAACAAGCAACTAGCTTTATTTTTTAACTCTTTATTTTAACTCCTTTCCCACTTTGTCCAGAGACAATCAAGTGATACAGAAACCTTAAGGAAAGCGGAAAAATAATTGGGGAAAGAAATCCAAGAAAAGTGTGGAAATTGAAAGGAAATGACTCAAATAAGAAGCAAAAATATCCACATACTCCTTCCCATATACTATCCTTGTGTTTACGTTTACAAGATATGCCAGTGGCCTTAACCTCCCCCACCCCTTCGCACACAATTTTTACTGTTAGTTCGCTGAGCATTTTAAGTTTAGTTGTAAGCAATGTCTTGAGTACATAGACCGTAATCGTAAGGTTAATTTATGCTTAAACGCTATCGCGCACACATCAATTCTACTATGTACGATTCATAATCATTTTTCAGGCAATTAGATTATGTATTACCTTTAGATTTCAATCGTTCACCTGCATCGCCTGCCCTTCCATTTCTCTGTTTTACTCCGTGTTTTCCAAGCCTCTTTAAGGTTTGCTAGACTATTTAACTCAACTATCACAGTCTTAGTCTAGTGTGTCAGACTGAAACTATTATTCTCTTTCGAATACCATAACTTTACGATTTCCAACATGAATTTCAAACTACCCGATTTTTTTTTTCATTCCTAATGCATCCTATCCTGCTCATTCTATTTAAGCACAACCACCATTTACATTTTTTGGCGTTTTTCATTTACACTATTCTCGTGTGACTCACTTCATTCATAGTTTCCATTGAGTTTTCTGAGGATGGCCCTTGAGGACTCTCACCCACATTTAGAGTTCTGACAAGTTCTGATGCCCTGTCGTAAGGCATTAAAACTCAGCGGGGAGGTGACTCTAGCCAACTGTTTTTGTGCCTTACTACGATTTGCAAGACTGTGTTCACATCCTTCCGTCTTGACACCTCCCCCACCTCGCCCCAGCTCGAATCCACCCCCCGTGTTCAGCCTTTTTCCAACCCCCCAACAACCCCCCTTCTCTCTCTCTCTCTCTCTCTCTCTCTCTCTCTCATTCCATTCTGCAATCGTCGTTCTCCTCCTCCCCTTTTTGCTTCATTTACCTCTTCCTCCCCTTCTTCTCCCCTTCATTTTCCTCTTCCTCTCCTCCTCTTTCTTCATCACCTATCTTCGGCTCTTCCTCCCTCATCTCCTATTCATTTTCCTCCTCCTCCCATACCATTACCACGCTCTTCCTTCATCCTATCATCTGCCTCCATCATCACCTCTGTCCTCTCCCTCGACATAATAATTATCTCACCTCTTCCCTCACCTTCACCCCTTATTCAGTTATTCCCTCCCCCCTCCTTGCCCCTCCCTCCTCTCTCCCTAATCTCACTACTTCCATCCATTGCCATTATTTTGTCTCTTTTCATCGTTCCCATCGTTTCCCCTTTTCATGCCCATCCATTTACCCTCTCCTCTCTCCCTCTCCCCCCTTTCCCCCCTTTCCTCCCTTTCCTCCCTTTCCCCATGGCCCTAAACCATATCCTTCCATCGCCCTACCTTTCCTTACCTCTCATTTTCTCATATTTTTCCACTATACCATATCCAGTATCCACCCCACTTTCTTCCCACGCATTGCCCCTTTCCGTTTCCCTTCGTCCCATCTCTCCCGTTCCATCGTCTTTTCTCCCATTCCTCATCCATGGCACCTTCTCTCCCTCCATTCCTATTCCCTTATCTCCCCTCCCATCGTTACCTCCCTCTCCTCCCATTGCCACCTCGGTCCCATCGCCACTTCCCTTCCCTCCCATCGTCTCAACTTCCCTTTCCTTTCCCCCCATTCCATATATACAGGGAGTTCTATCTCTCATTATATTGTATTATTAATGAACTAGTGTAATTATTTACCTTGTTACGCGCCTAAAGACCTCAGTTGTTGAGGCGAAGCAATGTCATCAACGTCGCATCCCCTGCATATTTTCCTCCATCACCCCGCCCCTCATGTTCGCATATAGCCTTTCATCATCTCCCTCTTTCCTCTCCTTCCTTCCTTTCCTCCCGGCCCCTTCCTCCCTTACTCCCTCCCACTCTCTACCTCTCTCTCTCTCTCTCCTCCCTCTCTCTCTCTCTCTCTCTCTCTCTCCCTCCCCCTCCACCCCTCCCCTCCATCCCTCCCCCCATCCATTCCGCCCTCCCTCCATCCCTTCCCTCTGTGTAGAATTACATGTGCCCGTCATTATAGATTACCGCTAATGTAGACTAATGAACCACATCAAGTACAGCGGGGGGGGAGTGGCCACCATGCTGGTCTGGTCTGTTGGCTATATTGAGTGATTGAAGGGAAGCAGTTTTTTTTTCTCTTTTTTGGCCTGTTATACCACTTGCTATATTATCTGATTCTTTTTGTTCTTTTTCTTCTTGCACCCCATTTCTGATTCTTTATTTACTTAGGTCTGGCTTACAATTGTCTATGTATCTCACTAAATGCTGCTTCCCCCTCCTTCCCCTGCCTCTCTCTCCTCCTCCCTCCCTCCTCCCCCCTCTCCCCTCCCTCCTCCCTCTCCTCTCTCCCCTCCCTCCCTCCTCCCTGACTCCCCTTCCTCCTCCCCTGACTCCCTTCTCCTCTGCTCCCTTCCTCCCCTCCTCCCTCCCCTCCCTCCCTCCCTCTCCTCTCTCCCCTCCCTCCCTCCTCTCTCCCACTCCCTCCCTCCTCCCCTCTCCTTCCTCCCCTCCCCTCCCCACCCCTTCCTCCTCCCCTCACTCCCTTCCCTCCTCCCCTAACTCCCTTCCTCCCCTCCCCTCCCTCCCCTCCTCCCCTCCCTCTCTCTCCCTCCCTCCTCTCCTCTCCCCACTCCCTTCACTCTCCTCCTTCCCTTCCTCCTCCTCACTCCCTTCCTCCTCCCCTCACTCCCTTCCTCCCCACTCCCTCCCTCCCCACTCCCTCCATCCATCCATCCCGCCCTTCTTCCATGATAGTCTGTTAGTATAGACTGGTAGACACACAACCTTCTGCTGGACATTTCCTTTCTCACTCTTAAGGGTGTTTTTACTGTGCTCTCCTCTCTCTACACAAAGGCTTTTCACCACTCACCCACCTCGATATTTTCTTTACTTCTGTGTGGCCATTGTTGCCCTCATGGTGCCGGCAACGGGGGGGGAGGGTGAGGGAATTGTGGTGGAGGGGGTGTGGGGACCTCGTGATTGATGGTTATAGGGAGTTATCGTGGTGGTGTGGGGGATGTTGATGTTAGGGAATTTGTGTATAATGGGTAAGGGGTGTGGGGGATGTTTTGGTGTTGGTGTAAGTAAACTGTGGTGGAATGGGTGTTGGGTAGAGAATGTAGGGGAGTGTTGGTAATTAAGGCGGAAGAGATTGGTAATTATTAGAGAAAACTTATCACTCTTATAAATACACACACACACACACACACACACACACACACACACACACACACACACACACACACACACTTTAACAACAACACACACGTTATCAAAAGTAAACTCTGTAACAGTATCACAATACTACCCACACGTCACTTGAGAGGTTGGGTTATATAGCGAAAAATACATATTACTAAATAACCAGAACGGAAGTACTTAAATATTTTCCTATGAGAATATTTAAACCAAGACTATACAGTGAAACCTCTATTTAACGGACTTCTCTCTCCATATAACCCGTTTGATGGAGGTTTCACATCTAACGGACTCTCGATATAAAGGATTTTCCTCTGCATATAGTCCGTTAAATAGAGGTTTCATTATAAGGTAGTTTCCGGCAGTAATAGCCATAGTGGTCGGGTAGTCTAGAGGCTATTGAGTATCGTAGCCTCCAGGAGAAAGTTTCTAAGCCATGATAGTGTACAGAGGAAACTTTCTAAGCCAAGACAATATCCAGGAGACAGTTCCTAGACCAAGCCATTGTAATAGTGTCTTAAAGAGCAAAGTTTGTTTAACATAATTGAGTGGAAAATAATATAGGAAATTAGTTTCTTTCATATTCTAGTTTCCTCTGATCTATTTCCTCTTTTCTCTCTCACATTTCTTTTTCTTATCTTCCTTGATCTGTTTCTTGTCGTCACTTCTTTGTGTTTTTCGTTCCATTTTCTCATTTCATTCTCTCTCTCTCTCTCTCTCTCTCTCTCTCTCTCTCTCTCTCTCTCTCTCTCTCTCTCTCTCTCTCTCTCTGTCTCTCTCTCTCTCTCTCTCTCTCTCTCTCTCTCTCTCTCTCTCTCTCTCTCTCTCTCTCTCTCTCTCTCTCTCTCTCTCTCTCTCTCCCCCAGTTTTTCTCTTCCTCTGTCTCGGTTATTTTTACTTGACTGTTTAATGTTCACACTTTTTTATTTTATCTCAATTATTATAAATTTTCTCTCTCTCCGTTTATCAATCCTAAATGCTTCCATGAACCGTCATTCTCCCTCAAATTATCTATATTATCCACTACTTCTCTCTCTAATCTCTTCTATCTTTTTTCCTTTCTACTTCTTTTATTCTTTGTCGTTTTCTTTGCCCCACTCCTCTCTTCCTCCTGCTCGAGCAAATAGACCAATTCAGAACGTCGTTGGCAACATTGTAGAAGTTGAGAAAGATATCTGCTATGCAAATAATTCTGCTTTCATTGCCAAGATCATTTTTTATATATCTTCGTTTATTTCTCTGAGTGGGAGTTACTATTTGAGCCAGAAATACGAGGTTTACGGTTCACAGCAAGTCCGGGTAAAGGAGGTTAGTGTATTGGCCTTGAAGAGGAGAGAGGAATCTAAATGGCTTAAAGAATAAACCAACCATCTGTCTGTCTGTCTGTCATTATCTAGATAAACTTATACAATATCGCGATGTATCTCCATGTTAGAAAAATGATCAATACCTTCGAAACTTCTCTAAAAAAATGCCTTGAGAACCAAGTCATTATATTCCCTCACAGAATAAATTAGAAACTTAATCTGGACACAAAAGAATGAAAGATAAAGTTCATCCACAAACTCGCAGGTAAATAAAAGAGAAAAATGGCACACACACCCACTCTTTTTCGGCGAAGAATGAAGACACTAGATATATTATAAGCCCAACACGGCGCGGTATGAGAAGTAGGCATTATTAGGAAGAAGAAAAACCCCGCTTGCCGTGACGTTAACAGATCGGATCCTTAGCTTGGGTGGAGTGGATCGTCCCTTGGCACGCCAACCGCACACCGCCAATGCGCTTATGTTTCATCTTCCAACACGCACACGCGCACACACACACACACGCGCACACACTCTCCTTCATAATCTGTATACACTTCAGTTGTCTAAAAGTATACACTGTAATTTACACGCCTCCATCTTGTTTTTTGGAGCCCAGGTTCTGTTATTTTTTTTATTAACCCGATTAGTCTACCGAGTGGGATTATGGGTATCATCGTCACTAAGACACCATCGTCACTAAGACACCATCGTTACTAAGTAAAACACCATCGTCACTAAGTAAGACACCGTCCTCACTAACAAAGATATCATCACCAAGACAACGATCGTCACTAAGACACCATCGTCACCAAAACGAAAACCATTGTCACTAAAATTTCACCACTGCAAAAATCCGACAGGTTCCTAGACTTCCCAAGATGACTCCGAGAGACTCATTCATTTTCATCTCCACAGAATCTCGCTATTTATCGAGTACCGTCCAACTCAAATTTAACACTTGGTTCTTCTTTCTCCTAAACTGCTGATTCGATTTCCGGAATGGCTGACAAATGTTCGAATTGTGGATTCTGTGAGACATTAAAAGATGAGGGAGGAGAACAGTGGTGGTGAGAGATTTTGATGGAGAGGACAAGGGACGCTCCACAGGAGACAGTGAGGAAACGCGAGAAACACCTATGGATTTGTGTCTGTAGATGTGTATGTCATCTGTCTTGGGGATATTTGTGTATTGGCGATATCTTCAGCCCAGCATAGCTCCATCATGACCCACCTTAGCCCATCTTAACCCACCTTGACCCATCTTCACCCACCTTGCTCCATCATGACCCACCTTGCTCCATCATGACCCACCTTGCTCCATCATGACCCACCTTGCTCCATCATGACCCATCTCGCCCCATCATGACCCACCTTGCCCCATCATGACCCACCTTGCTCCATCATGACCCACCTTGCTCCATCATGACCCATCTCGCCCCATCATGACCCACCTTGCTCCATCATGACCCACCTTGCCCCATCATGACCCACCTTGCCCCACCTTGGCCAACCTTGACCCATCTCGCCCCACCATGACCCACCTTGCCTCACCATGACCCACTATGAGCCACCTCAGGCAACACCGAATAAAAACCAGGTCGACTTGTGCGTGTAACCAACTCCCATCTTCCTCCCCGGTGGCCAACAGCTGCCACGAGCTGTTCACAAGTAATTAATGACAAAAAACGCGCTACAGATTTTTGTTTCCTAAACTTGGTCGCGAAAAAAGCTTAGATTTGCGAAGGCGGCTTAAAAGTGTACAGAAATGTTTAAGTGGGTGGTGGAGAAGTGTGTGTGTGTGTGTGTGTGTGTGTGTGTGTGTGTGTGTGTGTGTGTGTTCTCTCTCAAAGATACAGTATATAATATACTGTATATATAAATGTGTATAAGTTTGTTTGCATTCACACATAAGAGTTCAGGTACATCTCTCACTCTCTCTTTCGCTCCGTCTCTATCTCACCATAATGTCTTTCCCTTCCCTGATTTATAATTTCCCCCAGAATTCTCAAGTCAGATTTCAGAAACATTTGTCACCTTTTCCGGAAGTTGAATCAGCAGTTTAGGTCAGACAGAACCAATTGTTGTATGTGATTCTGAAACTCTTCGGACACTTTTTTGACAGCAAAATTCAACACAGATGAATATAAATGAATCTCCCACAGCCATCTTAAGGAGTCTTGGTTCTTCTGTTATATTTCTCTATAAATCTGTTAATGTTTTGTGTGTAAAATAAGGAGCACAAACCTTTCACGGAGAACTGTGATTGTTTGAATTAAACAGAAGGGAGATGGCACGGGAGTTAATTTGTTTGTCTTCACTTCTTATTTCCTTACCCACCCAAGCCCACCGTCTTTGCCCACTCCAGCCCACCGTCTTTGCCCACTCCATCCCACCGTCTTTGCCCACTCCAGCCCACCGCCACCGTTTTTACCCTCTCCAGCTCACCATCTTTACCCACGCCAGCTCACCGTCTTTACCCATTTCAGCCCAAAATCTTTGCCCACCCGAGCTCATCGTCTTTGCCCACCCGAGCCCACCGTCTTTGCCCACCCGAACCCACTGCCTTTATCCACCCATGGCCACACGAAAAAGAAAAATCTGTGGGTTTGTTTGGACAACTTCCCCTCCCAGCCTCAGCCGTTCAATAGTAATTGCTGGTAAAAAAAATGCGGAGTAAGTTTTTGTTTGGTAAAGTTCGTCCCTAAAATTGTTAAATATGCCGAGATAGTGTAAAGGTATGCCTTAAGTTGCTTGTGGAGAGGCTTATGTGGAGTGCCTTAACAATGTCTAGTGTGTGTGTGTGTGTGTGTGTGTGTCGATGTGTAGTGTGTGTGTGTGTGTGTGTGTGTGTGTGTGTGTGTGTGTGTGTGTGTGTGTGTATGTCGATGTGTAGTGTGTGTGTGTGTGTGTGTGTGTTCTTTAGGTCTCTTGTCACCATTACTTTTCCTCAACCAACAATCTCTCACAAAATCCACAGTTTAAGCTTCCCTAATATTTCCAGCCGTACGAAAGTCGAACCAGTAATTTGAGACGAGGACGACCAACTGATAAAATTATTTGAGTTTGTCGCTGCTGGATCACTTTTTAACAGCAAGACTGAGGAGAAGAAAATGAATGCGCTTCTCAGAGTCGTCCCAGGAGAGAGTAAGTTTCTCTGTCGCATTTTACTAATAGTAGCGGAGTCTTTCTTGGATTTTCTTGATCACAAAGGAGTTTTGGTTGCTACGGTATAATTATTAACGAAGATGAAATATTTGTGAGCGACGATGGCGTCTCTTAACGTGACGATGGAGTCTCTCTTAATAACGATGGATATTTTGTAGACGATAAAGTAAAAGTTCCTTATCGGCCGAATGACGGTCTCCAAGCAAGAATAAAGTCTTTTGGGAGAGAATAAAGAGTTGTTTCCTATAAACTTTAAAATATAGCGTTATAATTATTTTTAAGTCATATAATCCGTTAAATAGAGGGATTTCACATCGAATAAACCCCTCGATATAACGGACTTTTGTATCTATATAGTTCTTTAGATGAAGGTTTTACATCTAACAGCCTCTCGATAAAGCTGATTTCCCGATTCACACAGTCCGTTAAATAGAGGTATTGCCGTAACTGATGTAAACCCTCTAATATACTCTTTGCTGGCTGGTCTTAAGGTTATTGATCTCTTACTGAATCGACGATGGTCAGTAAATTCTGCCAGAACCTTTGACCACTTACACACCAGGACTGTCTCTACCTTGGAGACAGACAGACAGACAGACACAGAAAAATAAGGTTTCCACATTAAATTCAAAATGAAGTCATATTCAGTCTGAGTTGAAGCCAAAAACTGAAGAAAAAAAAATTCCTCACAAACTAGACGGTCGAGTGATAAAAAATACATTGTGTAACCATAGTCTCTGATTCATGTATATTCATAACCTCTTCTCTATACTGGGAGAAAAAAAAGTCTTTAATAGAGAGAGAGAGAGGGAGCTGGGGCAACAACGTGACTCACAGCATGACAAAGGGAAAAAAAAGGGTCAGGAAAAATATACCCGGTTTTATAATTCCCTTTGGCGTCCGTATGATCATGATAAACGAGCCGCCGCCACGGACACTTAAAGCGGCATTCTCCAGGACCTACAAGGTGCGTCCGGTGCAGGTATGTCTGTCGTATACTTAAGCTTTCCTGTCATTTCACTTCCTATTCTTTTTTCTTTCTTACCGTCTCTTGTTTTTCCTCTTTTTCTTCCTCATCATCTTCCTCCCATCGCACCTTCTCTTTGATAGTCTCTTTCCTCCCTACAACTTCAATTTCCTCCTCCTCCTCCTCCTCCTCCTCCTCCTCTTCTTCTTCTCTCCTTATCCCCATCTCTTCCTCCAACTTCATTTCTTCTTCTTCCTCTTTCATTTCTTTCTTTATCTTCATCTTCTTCTCCTCTTCCTCTCTCCTTATTTCCATCTCCAACCTCCCTTCTTCCTCCTCTTTTCTTCTTATCCCCATCTCCAACTTCTTCTTATTCTCTTCTCTCCTTATCTCCTCTTCCTCCTCCTTATTCTCTTCTCTCCTTATCTCCTCTTCCTCCTACATCTCCTCCTCTCTTCTTATCTCTATCTCATCCTCTTCTTCTCGTCTTATCTCCATCTCCAACCTCTCCTCTTCCTCTCAAAAAGCTCCTCTCGCCCCTCCCCCCTTCCCCGCCGTCATCA